>NC_088880.1:36845680-36892608 GCF_032884065.1 Artemia franciscana | reverse complement strand
AAAAGCACCGGGACACAAATGACGACCGGGACACAGGGAGTATAAATGACGACCAGGACATAAGTAAAAAAAACTAAAAAAACTAAAAAAAAAGGTAAAAACTGCAAAAAAACTAAAAATAAAAAAGAAAAAAACTAAAAAAAAAGTAAAAACCAAAAAAAAAACTAAAAAGAAAAAAAGGGGAAAAACACAAAAATTTATTTCATCATATACCATTTCGAAAACGAATGTATATACAGACCGGGACACCGGGAAACAAATGACGACCGGGACACAGGGAATTTAAATGACGACCGGGACACAACTACAACGGGGACGCCGGGGGCACAGGGGGATATATAAATGATGACAGGGACACAGGGAATGTTCGATTAGCAAGCACCATCAACAAAGCTTAAGGGAAATCATTAGAATCATGAGGTATAACTAAAAAAACTGAAAAAAGGTAAAAAACTAAAAACTAAAAAAAAAGACCAATTCAAAAACGAATGTATATACAGACCGGGACACCGGGACACAAATGACGACCGGGACACAGGGAATATAAATGACGACCAGGACACAGGGACACAACTACAACGGGGACGCCGGGGGGCACAGGGGGATATATAAATGACGACGGCGACACAGGGAATGGTCGATTAGCAATCACCATCAACAAAGCTCAAGGGCAATCATTAGAATCATGAGGTATAACTAAAAAAACTAAAAAAAAGGTAAAAAACTAAAAACTAAAAAAAAGACCAATTCAAAAACCAATGTATATACAGACCGGGACACCGGAACACAAATGACGACGGGGACACCGGGACACAAGGAATATAAATGACGCCTGGGACACTCAAAGAGAAATCACAGACTGGGAAACCGGGACACAAATGACGACCGGGACACAGGGAATATAAATGACGACCGGGACACAGGGACACAACTACAACGGGGACGCCGGGGGGCACAGGGGGATATATAAATGACGACGGCGACACAGGGAATGGTCGATTAGCAATCACCATCAACAAAGCTCAAGGGCAATCACTAGAATCATGAGGTATAGATCTGAATACGGATTGTTTTCCCATGGACCATTATATGTTGCATGTTCAAGAGTCGGTAAACTTGACAATCTATTTATATGCACAGACCATGGGACAGCAAAGAATGTTGTATATTCGCAAGTTTTGCGTAGTTAAAAATATATATATATATATATATATATATATATATATATATATATATATATATATATATATATATATATATATATATATATATATATATATATATATATATATATATATATATATCTATATTCACAGGTGGGACATAGGGACACAACTACAATGGCACGTAACTAATATGGCGCGTAACGACTTACGCGCGCGGGGGGGGGGGGGGGCTTGGGAGGGCGCAAAGCACCCCCACCAAGTATTTGTATTTGTATATATATACCACCAAGCTAGTATTTATATATATATATATATATATATATATATATATATATATATATATATCATGAAAAGAGAAATCACCAATGCTACAGCACAAACACAAAAAAAAAAAAAAAAAAAAAAAAAAAAAAAAAAAAAAAAAAAAAAGGAGACAGAAGGAGAAAAGGAAGACTGTTTTCCTAAATTAGTGATTAATATAGACCAGCACTTGAATGAGGCCTTAACCCTACTCATCCATACAATCACATAGGTCAAACAGCATAGCCACACACAATCAACCATAAAGAATAATCCATGGACAGGCAGTCATGTCGTCAATAAGTATAAGTCGTCATTTACCAAACCATAGAAAAAATAATATAGACAAATAATTCAGAGGCAACACCCAACATAAGGGCTCATCAGGAGAATACACTGGCCTATATAGGGTTTCGCCACTCTAAATTCTCTACCCAGCACAGTGTTGTGGCTACCACAGAATATCCATGGCATCCCCGCGTCAGGTATCACCCCCAAAATACATGTCTATGAAAAAAAACAGCAAATGTAAAACAACCAAGTAAAACCAAAACAAGCTTATCCTGTTAATATATCCCTCCCTTTAGCAACAATAGGTAAACTAAATATTATAAATTTTACCAAATCACAAATATTAACACATTGCAAAAAACCTGAATGAACTAAACAATTATATAATTCATCTTTACCATGTGGCTAATTTTTTAAAAATTCCGCTCAAATAGAAACACAATTCAAAATAAATGGCGCTGTGACAACATTTCTCGAACCTCCGAAATTAGTCAAAAATTTCTTTAAGTATTTCTAGATAATTCTTTTGATATTTATTTAAAAGTTCGTTATAATGAAAACTAAATTTTTTAAATTGCCAAGTTAATTTATTTGCAGAAAAACCTCTTGATATCAATTTTTGGCTTAAGATTTTACATCTATTTTTAAAATCAATATAATTACTACAAATCCTTGCATAACGAAGTAACTGTGAGAAAAACGCTGAATATGTGATATTTGAGTGTATATTACTTTCAGGGAATGGGAAACTAATCACTTCAAAATCAAAATCATCCGTTTTATTATACATTTTAAAACTTAATTTATTATTATCACAAATATTAATATTTAAATCTAAGAAATGATCTTCATGACCAGCGCCATGACTAGGCTCAAGAATAAGCTCTGATGGATATATATTTTTAGAAATATCAATGAAATCCTTACAATTTAAGACCAAAATATCATCTAAATATCTTTTATTATTTGACAAAGCATGTTTTAAATTAATTGGATTATTCTTATCCATCATATATTTATATTCTAGTTGACTTAAAAACAAGTCAGCTATAAATGGGCTGGCATTCCCCCCCATGGGAATTCCCAATATATATATATATATATATATATATATATATATATATATATATATATATATATATATATATATATATATATATATATATATATATATATATGTACTAGCTGTTGGGGTGGCGCTTCGCGCCACTCCAACAGTTGGTTGTTATTGGTTGTTAGTTGGTGGGGCGCTTCGCACCCCCCCAAGCCCCCCCGCGCGCGTAAGTCGTTACGCGCCATATTAGTTACGCACCATTGTAGTTGTGTCCCTGTGTCCCACCTGTGAATATAGATAGATTTATATATGTGTTTCAAACTACGTAAAAATTGCGAATATACAATATTTTTGGCTTTCCCACTACTGGGAGCTTTCCGTTTCCAATTGCCAGCAATTGATCTGAAAATGTTTGACCAGAGTCATCGTTTTGCAATCAGAGACGCATATTTGTAGTTAATTTTAATATCTTTACGTGTGCCCATAAATTAGAATTTTTCAGGCAAGCATTCATTTCGTCTGCAGCAGTTAAACTACGTAAAAATTGCGAATATACAACATTCTTGGCTTTCCCATTGTCTGTGCATATACAAAGCCGTATGTACTAATAATGATTCTATTAGGTTTTCCATTGTTTTTTTTACGGCAAGTCCTGTGCCATTGCAAAGCTTTGGTGGGTTGATATTTCTTAAAAGTATTATTGGTACGCCTATTTTTAGTTGTAGCACGTGTGGTGGAAACCCTGAAACATCTATGGAATTTAGAAATTCAGATGGATAATTAACCGCTTCATTTGGTTCCAAAACTGTGTCGACTGACTTGTAAAGGACTGCCTGGTCTCGAATCTTGGTCAAAACAATATTGTTGATTTCGTGGACGTCTATATTTTTGGGTGCGAGAATCGCTCTTTCACTTAGCCATTTATTATTTTTATAATTTTTTAGTATATTCGGAAATACTTTTTCAATCAATTCATTTTTGGACGTCACTAAATTACAGAAATCAGCAGGTAGTTGTATACGTCCTGAAATTGAGTCTATCGTATCATAAATGTCTTTTTGTTCCGACGTTAACTTGGAAATGTTATTTTGTATATACGACAATAGATGACTCGTACTGTAACTTTGTTCACGATTCAATTCTACACATGTCGAAACAGCAGCGATATGGTTAGGTGAAGGCATTCCCAAATCCTGAAGAGGTTTGTTTGCCATACGTACGCACAAATCTTCTATAATAACTAAAGTGTAGTTATAAATTTCTGATGTAAAATCAAAAGTCATATCTGACGTCTCTAACTGTTTTCGATGGAGTATATCTTCGGACATTTTTGACTTATATTTTTCCCATAACTCTGTAGGAGCTGATGGAGAGCAAGTAGTTAAAATGATGCCAAACAATGCACGAATTTGACTTGGGGTTGACGTTTCGCACGCGTCATTGATGCAGTTGGTACCGTTGCCATTGTAGGTTCTTCAGTCATTTTACAATAAGAAATTTCTCTTTCAACGGTCTTCTTACAATTAAAAATTTGTCTTTGAACGATATTCTTAAATACCTGTTTCCTGGTCGTCATTTATATTCCCTGTGTCCCGGTCGTCATTTGTGTCCCGGTATCCCAGTCTGTAATTTCTCTTTGAATGTCCCGGTCGTTATTTATATTCCCTCTGTCCAGGTCGTCATTTGTGTCCCGGTCTGTAATTTCTCTTTGAGTGTTTTTTCTTTTTAGTATTTTTTAGTTTTTTACATTTTTATTTTTTTTCAGTTTTCTTTTTTTTCTTTATTTTTCAGCTTCACTGTGAAATACATATCGCCGAACCTTTGTTTTTTTAACTAAAATCTGGTAGGCATTGATGACCTTATCCAAGTCAAAATCCCAAACCCAATCATCATCGCTATCATTTTCAGTTTTGATATGTGTTGACTCTCGCTCTCCAGGCGGATCTTCATCTAACTGCGCGGTTTTGCGTTCTTTAGCCTCAAGCCTGTTTCCTTGCTGTTCTTTTGATTCCTCGGCACGCTTTCTTTTCTGACTTTCTCTATCAGCAGCAAGTTTTTTGGCATAGGCTCTTTGAGCATCTTCATCGGCTTTTGCCATGGTAAGTTCATCAGTCATTTTAAACTTAAACATTAATAGATTTCTACGTGAACATATGTCTTAAATATCTTGAATGACTTCACCGTCAAACAAAAATGACGACAACTAATTTCATGACGTCAGCCGACACAGAAACATGACGTCACCTGATCCACAGACAGACAGACAACTTATTTTTATATAGATACTAGCTGTTGGGGTGGCGCTTCGCGCCACCCCAACACCTAGTTGGTGGGGGCGCTTCGCGCCCCCCCAAGCCCCCTTCCGCGCGCGTAAGTCGTTACGCGCCATATTAGTTACGCGCCATTGTAGTTGTGTCCCTATGTCCCACCTGTGAATATAGATAGATATATATATATATATATATATATATATATATATATATATATATATATATATATGTTTTTAACTACGTAAAACTTGCGAATATACAACATTCTTTGCTGTCCCATTGTCTGTGCATATAAATAGATTGTCAGGTTTACCGACTCTTGAACATGCAACATATAATGGTCCATGGGAAAACAATCCGTATTCAGATCTATACCTCATGATTCTAATGATTGCCCTTGAGCTTTGTTGATGGTGATTGCTAATCGACCATTCCCTGAGTCGCCATCGTCATTTATATATCCCCCTGTGCACCCCGGCGTCCCCTTTGTAGTTATGTCCCTGTGTCCCGGTCGTCATTTATATTCCCTGTGTCCCGGTCGTCATTTGTGTCCCGGTGTTCCAGTCTGTGATTTCTCTTTGAGTGTCCCGGGCGTCATTTATATTCCTTGTGTCCCGGTGTCCCGGTCGTCATTTATATCCCCCTGTGCCCCCCAGCGTCCCCATTGTAGTTGTGTCCCTGTGTCCCGGTCGTCATTTATATTCCCTGTGTCCCGGTCGTCATTTGTATCCCGGTGTCCCGGTCTGTATATACATTCGTTTTTTAGTTTTGTTTTTCTCCTTTATTTTTTTCCTTTTTTTTTCTTTTTTAGTTTATTTAGATTTTTAGATTTTTTAGTTTTTTTATTAGTTTTTAGTTTTTTTTAGTTTTTACCATTTTTATTTAGATTTTTCTTTTTTAGTTTTTAGTTTTTTTTTGTTTTTTACCTTTTTTTAGTTTTTTTAGTTTTTTTAGTTTTTAGCTTTTTTAGTTTTTTTATTAGTTTTTAGTTTTTTTTTAGTTTTTGCCTTTTTTTAGTTTTTTCAGGTTTTTTTAGTTTTTAGTTTTTTACCTTTTTTTAGTTTTTTTTTTAGTTTTTTAGCTTTTTTAGTTTTTTTTCTTTTTAGTTTTTTTTTGTAGTTTTTACCTTTTTTAGTTTTTTTTCTTCTTTTGTATTAGTGTGAAATAATTCAGACGTCAAATGCGGACAAACACGACGTCACTCGACAGACAGACAGACAGACATAACCCACAAACAACTTATTTTTATATATATTTATTCATATTTTTTTAGTTTTCTTTTTCTCTTTTATTTTTCAGTTTTTTCCTTTTTTTTAGTTTTTTTCTTTTTTAGTTTTTAGTTTTTTTTAGTTTTTTACCCTTTTTTAGTTTTTTTAGTTTTTTTAGTTTTTTAGCTTTTTTAGTTTTTTTATTAGTTTTTATTTTTTTTGTAGTTTTTGCCTTTTTTATTTTTTTCAGTTTTTTTTTAGTTATTAGATTTTTACCTTTTTTTAGTTTTTTAGCTTTTTTAGTTTTTTTTCTTTTTAGTTTTTTTTGTAGTTTTTACCTTTTTTAGTTTTTTTCTTCTTTTGTATTAGTGTGAAATAATTCACACGTCATATGCGAACAAACATGACGTCACCTGATCCACAGATCCACACACAGACAACTTATCTATATATATAGACTAGCTGTTGGGGTGGCGCTTCGCGCCACCCCAACACCTAGTTGGTGGGGGTGCTTCGCGCCCCCCCAAGCCCCCCCGCGCGCGTAAGTCGTTACGCGTCATATTAGTTACGCGCCATATTAGTTACGCGCCATTGTAGTTGTGTCCCTGTGTCCCACCTGTGAATATAGATAGATTTATATATGTTTTTCAAACTACGTAAAAATTGCGAATATACAACATTCTTGGCTTTCCCATTGTCTGTCCATATACAAAGCCGTATGTACTAATAATGACGTCATATGCAAACGCTCTTTTTACAAACAAACAAACATGCATACACACAACTCGTTTTTATATAGATAGATAGATAGATAGATACAATACAAATTAACTACGTAAAACTTGTGAATATACAACAGTCTTCGCTGTCCCATTGTCTGTGCGTATAAATAGATTGTCAGGTTTACCGACCCTCAAAGATGCAACATACAATTGTACATTGGTAAAGCAATCTGTATTAAGATCTATACCGCATTTTTCTAGTGATTGCCCTTGAGCTTTGTTGATGGTGGTTGCAAATGCTAATCGAATTGGGAATTGCAATCTTTTAAATTGAAAAAGCAGATCCGTTGGAATCATAGGAATGCGAGGAATAAGAACAGCCTCACCCTCATAAGGCCCTGTCAAGATTGTGGCATCTATTAGGTTTTCCATTGTTTTTTTTTTTTTACGGCAAGTCGCGTGCCATTGCAAAGCTTTGGTGGGTTGATATTTCTTAAAAGTATTATTGGTACGCCTATTTTTAGTTGTAGCAGGTGTGGTGGACACCCTGAAGGATCTATGGAATTTAAAAATTCAGATGGATAATTAACCGCTTCATTTGGTTCCGAAATACAAATTAACTGCGTAAAACTTGCGAATATACAACATTCTTCGCTGTCCAATTCTCGCTGCATATAAATAGATTGTCAGGTTTACCGACCCTCGAACATGCAACGTACAATTGTCCATGGGAAAAACAATCAGTATTAAGATCAATACCACATTTTTCTAATGATTGACCTTGAGCTTTGTTAATGGTGAATGCAAATGCTAATCGAATTGGGAATTGCAATCTTTTAAATTGAAAAGGCAGATCTGTTGGAATCATGGGAATGCGAGGAATAAGAACAGCCTCACCCTCAAAAGGCCCTGTCAGGATTGTGGCCTCTATTAGGTTTTCCATTGTTTTTTTTTTACGGCAAGTCGAGTGCCATTGCAAAGCTTTGGTGGGTTTATGTTACGTAACAATATTATTGGTACGCCTATTTTTAGTTGTAGCACGTGTGGTGGAAACCCTGAAAGATCTATGGAATTTAAAAATTCAGATGGATAATTAACCGCTTCATTTAATGTTTGACCAGAGTCATCGTTTTGCAATCGGACACGCATATTTGTAGTTAATTTTAATGTTTTTACGTGTGCCCATAAATTAGAATTTTTCAGGCAAGCATTCATTTCGTCTGCAGGAGTTGATCTAGGTATTATAGGTAATGTTTGCCTGAAATCTCCCGCAAGCAATATTAAGGTGCTGCGAAAGGGTTTCGACTTCCCTCGCAAATCTTTCAAGCATTGATCCAGAGCCTCGAGCGATTTTTTGTGTGCCATTGTGCACTCATCCCAAATAATAAGTTTGCATTGCTGCAATACTTTACCCATCCCAGATGATTTGGAAATATTGCACGTTGGAGTTTCTGTAGAATGCAAGTTCAGAGGCAATTTCAAAGCGGAATGAGCAGTTCTTCCACCAGGCAGCAATGTTGCGGCTATTCCGGACGACGCAATTGCCAACGCTATATCATTTTTAGATCGAATTGATGCCAGAATCAGTTTTATCACAAACGTTTTACCAGTACCTCCTGGCGCATCCAAAAAGAAAATTTCTCCAACGTTGTTATCGACACAATGCATTATCGTATCATAAATGTCTTTTTGTTCCGACGTTAACTTGGAAATGTTATTTTGTACATACGACAATAGATCACTCGTACTGTAACTTTGTTCACGATCCAATTCTACACATGTCGAAACAGCAGCGATACGGTTAGGTGAAGGCATTCCCAAACCCTGAAGAGGTTTGTTTGCCATACTTATGCAAAAATCTTCTATAACAACTAAAGTGTAGTTATAAATTTCTGGTGTAAAATCAAAAGTCATGTCTGACGTCTCTAACTGTTTTCGATGAAGTATATCTTCGGACATTTTTGACTTATATTTTTCCCGTAAATCTGTAGGAGCTGATGGAGAGCAAGTTGTTAAAATGATGCCAAACAATGCACGAATTTGACTTGGGGTTGACGTTTCGCACGCGTCATTGATGCAGTTATCCAAATGTTGGTTATTCTCCAATAAATTCAGAGCTTGGCATGCACTACGGTAAGTGTCATGTATAGTACCATCTACAGTCCTCAAATACTCAAAGGATGTCGGACCGGGTACATTCACCAAAAGCAGGCGTAGAAAGAAGCATTCATGTTGATTGGGGTGAACGGTGTAGAGTCTTCCTATCGTGGTATCTTTGAAGATGGTAGGTTGGCCGTCGACTGACTTACCCTGTTTTCGACGTTCAAATACTTTATTTTTAGTATTCCACGTGTAATACGAAGGCACTTCAGTATACAGCAGTTTTTTCGCAAAAGAATCATTTTTGCAAAGCGAAAAAAAAGCTGTTAATGTTGTATCCGGTGGATTCAGGACTCTTTGTTGCACGTTGGTTTCCGTGAAATAAACACGTTGACCATTCTGTAAATGTACCGCTAAGTGAACAACAGCTGGACTACGTTCATGTATCGGAAATGAAAGAATTCGCCAAACAGCTTCATTACTGCTTATGTATCTTCCAGCCTGATATTCTACGATTTCATCGAAATCTTTGATTTCGGACTGCAAGCCAAAAACTGCCATGTCACTGCCTTTGTTGACGTATTTACATATCTATTTGATTGCCTTTACGGAGTTACAGTATTCAACGTTTATGTGTGCATTAAATGTTTTTGATAATAAAGGGGAATATGGAACAACCCACTGGTTATCTACTTCGATGGTGGTACCGTTACGCTTCTTTATTATTGCTGTTTTACCGCCATCTTCAGTAGATCTTCTTCTATATTGTGGGTAACCATCATTGCCAGTAATTGTTTTGGGTACTAAAAGTCGAGGATATTGCTTTGTGCAGCAAGTCTGCTTTCGCGTTGCTCTGGTAGTTCCTCGGCACGCTTTCTTTTCTGACTTTCTCTATCAGCAGCAAGTTTTTTGGCATAGACTCTTTGAGCATCTTCATCAGTCATTATAAACTTAAGCATTAATAGAATTCTACGCGAACATACGTCTTATATAACTTGAATGACGTCACGCCTTCAAAGCAAAAATGATGGCAACTAATTTCATGACGTCAGCCGAAACATGACGGCGAACATATGTCTTATATAATTTGAATGACGTCACCTTCAAATCAAAAATGATGGCAACTAATTTCATGACGTCAGCCGAAACATGACGTCACCTGATCCATCCACAGATCCACACACAGACAACTTATTTTTATATATATAGATATATATATATATATATATATATATAAATAAGTTGTCTGTGTGTGTCTGGGTCTGTCGGGTGACGTCATGTTTGTGTGTTGACTGACCTCAAGAAGTTAGTTGTCGTCATTTTTGTTATGACGGTGACGTCATTAAAGGTATTCCCCCTCCGTAAAAGTAAAACTTTGCTCAATCCCAATTTATAAGGTTTTAAAGATATTCAAATACATCTACTAAATTTTGAAAAAAAACAAACATTGATATGGCTAAGAATTCTACTCAAATAACAGGAATTGCATTTTCAGAACTAAAGGCAGAGAAAAAGCAACAGGTAACTGAAAATTAAGGTAAAATGTTGTTTTGTCAAAATTTCAATAGGTATAGACCTGTCATGTAGGCAAATTTCAAGGCTCTCTACAGGGAGAAGGAGTGGAGGTGAGTACTTTAAAATACCTTCCCGGGATATGGTTTAGCCTGTAGACCCATCCCCAAAAGTTTCATTTTCCTAACCTAACCCCTTTCCAAGATAGCAAGAAGTCACTTAACTAGAACTTTACCAAAAAAACAATTAATAAACATATTTTGATTCGTTCTTTAAAAATTTTTCTCTTCTTAAAAACCTTGCTTCACGTAGGCATTTTGTTTCTTTTCAGTTTGTGAGTCAACAGTCATTTTGTTACAAAATCTTTCAGCCAACGGCCATACCACGTTGAAAGTAGCCAGTCTCGTCAGATCCTGGAAGTCACACAACGTCGGGCCCGGTCAGTACTTGGATGGGTGACCGCCTGGGAACACCGGGTGCTGAGGCATCTTTTTTTTTCTTTTTTAAAATTATTATGATGATTTCTTTTTTTCAAAGTAAAATAATAATCTTTAACAAACTTGTTTCCTTATTCTAATAGCACCAAGGTGATTATATTTTATAAAAGAGAAAAAAGAGAGACTAAATTGGACATTTCCTATCGGTAATAAATAAATGCAAATCAACTATTTTGGCTTAGCTGATAAGCCACTAAATCAAGGCGAAAATGGAACAGCCACCACAGTTGACTCGTATTTATTTAAGCCAATAAAAAGAGTCAAAAATTGTAACCAAAGTGATTTTATAAGCCCCCAAGATATTTTAGTTGACCATTCCGGCAATTTAAATCAAGTTGAAGGCCACCAAGAAACATACAGTTTTAAATGGTTAATTAACCATTTAATTAAGTTGGCGTGTCATTCAGTATATTCCATTGGGGGTTGGCTATTAACCAATAATTTATGATAAAAGCTGATTGAACAGTGTATTTATGTCCAAATCGTCTTCATATATTTTCGGGCTCAACTCCATTGTACAGTTCAACTACTTTTGTCTTTCAGTAGCATCTACAGCTAAAATCTGCTTGCTTGTTCCTTCAATAGCGCCGCGTAAACAGCTGACATAAATCAAAGACTTACTTTAAAGTTAGTCTTTGATTTGTCCATGTCCAAATCCTCTTCATATGTTGTCGGACCCAACTCCATTGTACAGTTCAAGTTGCATTGGTCTTTCAATAGCTTCTACAGCAAAAGTCTACTTGTTCCTTCAATAGCGCCGCCTAATCAACTGTCTTAAAGACTAACTTTAAAGTTAGTCTTTGATTGGTCTATGTCCAAAGTCCCTTCAAATGTTTTCAGCCTAGATTCCATTGTAGAGTTCAACTATCTTTGTCTTTCAGTAGCATACAATGACACACATTGTACATGCTCCTTCAAGAGTGCAGCGCAAACGACTGACTTTAATCAAAGAATTTTAGCCTATATTCAGGGAACCGCTCTACCTGGGCGAACAATTTCTGCTCAAAAGCTAGCAAGTCTATTTCTAGGTAATCTGTGTTTCTCCTTTTTTGCTTTTGCAAAGATTGCGCCGATTGATGTGTTGTATTGTTAAAAGAGAAAACAATACAAACAAAAAACAGGCTGAACTTTTTGAAATCAAACCTTTTCTTTAGTGTCGGAATTTGAAAAAAGAAATTAGGCAACAATATTTATAATTGTGGTATTCTCCTGAAAAAAAGTACTATTATTTATATGCCAAGTCGGAATGATTTACGCTTCCTTCATGAATCTGTTCAAAAAAAAAAAAAAAAAAAAAAAAAAAAAAAAAAAAAAAAAAAAAAGAAGTTCTATTGTCTTAAGCGAAAACAGAATTTAATTATATCCTTTTCAGTTGTATAATTATTTTTATTCCGTTATTAGTTTTCCCTTATGTAATTATATTAGTCATCATTGTATCAGCCTAGTCGGGAATGGATCCTCTGCTCCAACGATTTGAAGGCGCCGCTCTAATCATTCGGCTATAGCGATGTATAGGCAAAAGTAGACAGTCAAAATGTGAAATTAATAGGCATTATAACTTTCTGAACAGAGTTTCGAGCATTTGCTTTGATAGCCCTGAAAATGGCTGTTTGATACTGTAGGATGATTGCACACATTTACTTTTTAGCTGGTTTCTTAGCTACTGACTTTTTAGATGCCACTTTCTTGGCGGCGGGAGCTTTCTTGACTGATGACCCCTTCTTAGGTGTCGACTTCTTTGCTGCTACTGCTTTTTTGGCAACAGTGGGTTTCTTGAAAGCCTTTACAGGTTTCTTGTTACCAGCCTTTGGCTTGGTAGCCTTTTTGGCTGAAGTTGACTTTTTAACTGCAGTGGGTTTGGCTGTTTTCTTGACTGAGGTTTTCTTAGCTATGGGCTTGGCAGGCTTTCCAGCCTTGGGGCTTTCGGCCTTGATAGGCTTTGCAAGCTTGAAAGAACCAGTTACGCCAGTACCTTTGGGATTTACAACAATTCCATTTGCAAGGCAACGCTTCAAAGCCTGTCTAAGATGCATATTCACAATTTTGGCATCATTGCCAACCTGGAAATTGGCCATTATGTATTTGAGAATGGCCTGACGGCTAGATCCCCCGCATTCTTTCAGGTCAGCAATGGATTTGGTGATCATTTCCGTGTATTTTGGGTGGTTTGCTGGTGCCTTGGCCTTTTTATCCCCTTTAGGTTTTGCAACCTTAGCTGGTTTCGGAGCCTTTGCTTTCTTTTCCTTCTTGGCTGGTGAAGCCATGCTGCTCTGGGATTCTACAGTTGTTGGTGCCACTTCAGCTTCAACTTCAGACATTTCCAATTTATATCAGCTTCTCTCTTATCACTAGCGCGACCGCGACTAACTGTCGAATACATGCTTATTTTTAAAGTTTTACCATTGTACTTTGGAAACCGCCGTACCCGGGTTAACATTATTCTCTCTGCACGAGCTAAGGAATTTCGGCCGTGCTTGTGTTTGTTTGGAATGGCTTTATTCAAATTTTTGACTAGGAGGTAAGCTTTTGAGGAATGAAACCTATACTAAAGAATAGACAGGTCATTTTTCTACAAGTAGACATTTTTTTCACCGCTATATCCGTGCTAATTTGCCAGCAAACGGGCAGAGAATAGTGGAAATCCGTCAAAACTAGTGTTCAATCTCAATAAACACCTTTTTGCTAGGAATTCATATCCTCAATGTCCACTTTTTATTTTTTATTACTAAAATCCAGTACAAGAACTTTCAGAAAATGTAATATAGATGCCTGTGTGTTTGCAAAATCGTATTCAAATTAATTCCGAAACTCCAACTAAAAACACAGAAGATAAAGCAATAAGAAACGACACCTAAATTTGAGGCTTAAAGTGTCAAAGTCGTATTTTAATGAAAATAAATTTCATTTTATTCTAATATTATAGTTGCAAAGACAAGAATAACATTGTAAGGTTTCCGAGATGCGGAGGGTTGGAAGTGGAAGTGAACCGTTTTTATTTATTTTTATCACAGCCTACATAAAAGTTCAATAGTACATAACACTTGAAACGATACGATTTGTAACCTAAGAAATGTCCCTTTCTACAGTATATTCAGGAGTTTGCTTAATATCGAACAATAGAAATCACAAATTAGCCTAATTGTGAAAAAAAATTGACATATTTACAATCATTAGATTTTGTATGAATAAGTAAGTAAAAATTGTCTGCCTTTTAGATTTTGATGTCTAAATATCTACTGATGGTAGTACAGGGAGGATATGAAGTGGACAAGGAGGCTTCTAAAAACAAGCGTCTCTCAATTTCTTTTTCTCATGCTTTTTAATCAGAATTCCTTTAGAACGACAGTTTTCAACAATAGAACAGTCAAAGGAATTCGGATGTATTTTTTTATTTCTTTTCTTGAAACAAAGGCTTTTGTTACTTATAGTCGTGTATTTCAAAAAGCCAAAGGTATTGAAATTTTGAGGCTTTTGTGTCAAATTTGTATTCTAATAAAAATAAATTTTACTTTGTTTTAGCATTATATTAAAAAAAAAAATTATCATTGTAATGTCTTTGACATGCGGGTGGAGGCAAAGTTGATGCAAAGCGCTTTTATTTGTTTCGATCATAGGCTAACTGAAAGTTTAATATACATTCCACTCAAAAAGGAATTATTTTAAACCCGAGAAATGTCTCTTTCTACAGTGTATTTTCAAGTTTTGCTCAAAAACAAACAATAGAAATCATAAATAAATATGAAAAAAAAAAAAAAAAAAAATGTCAAAACACAAATGACAAAAAGTTTTTGCAAAAATTAAAAACGCAAAACGAATTGTTGCTATATGATCACAAATAAAATATAATCACAAATAACTACTATATAATCACAGATAAAAATCATTTTTATAGGTTTATGGCGTCTCGTATTTCAAAAGACCAAAAGCAGTGTTGGAACAAACTAATATGTTCAATGCTTAAAATTGAAATGCAATATATTTCAACGGTGAATACCAGCTAAAAGTCCATTTGCTCTTATTTTCCGATCTCTAAATTAAAGTCAGTCGGATGCCTTTTGTTATAGTTTGAAACTCATGATTTTGGGCTTCATTCTCAGTCAGTTTACAAGGAAATTCATTTGCTATCTAAAATGTTGCCGGCTTTTCATACTTGTTTATTAACTGCAAATAATTAAT
Organism: Artemia franciscana; assembly: GCF_032884065.1. Taxonomy (NCBI): domain Eukaryota; kingdom Metazoa; phylum Arthropoda; class Branchiopoda; order Anostraca; family Artemiidae; genus Artemia; species Artemia franciscana. The sequence continues at coordinate 36,877,312 of NC_088880.1, read as the reverse complement.
GCAATACTTTTGTCCAAATTGTAAGATCCAACGGCAATTTAGTAAGAGTAGGAACATATTTTCCTCCGTTCCTACTATCTTCATTCAAACATGACAGAATAGGATTGTGCAGTTGAATAGCAACAACTATTTCTTTGAATCATTCCATGATAATAATAAACAACTTTATTCAAATATGCAAGGAAAAGTTAAATACAGTAAAATAGCAATGGTAATTTGCTTTCATAATTCGAATCAGATATTGCACCTGAGACAAAAAAAAAGGTATTTACCGACATTTTAAAATGCACAATATGGAAAAGGCTCATAGAACCTGGCCTAGAAAGTGTTTAAAGATTTGTTGGCCTTTAAAAAGGCCGTTGGGTAGGGGGACAGTTCAAAATGCATTTAGAAACCATTAACCACCAAAGCCGTACAATGTACGACCTTGACGCTTCAGTGCGTAGACTACATCCATTGCAGTGACAGTCTTTCTCTTAGCATGTTCTGTGTAGGTGACAGCATCGCGAATAACATTTTCTAGAAAAACTTTGAGAACACCTCTGGTTTCCTCGTAAATTAGGCCGGATATACGTTTTACACCACCACGGCGAGCCAGTCTTCTGATTGCTGGCTTCGTGATACCCTGGATATTGTCACGAAGAATTTTGCGATGACGCTTTGCGCCTCCTTTTCCAAGCCCCTTTCCTCCTTTTCCTCTTCCTGTCATATTTAGTTTAATACCGTAGCAAGCAGCTGTAAAGTTTTTGACAAACTAACGAATTTTCTTGAAAGTCCGTTTATTATATATTGCTAAAGTCTTTCCTCACAAATTGTTCCTCTATCGCGCGGCTGGCGCTCCATATAAATATAGCCACTAGGCATCTGATCTTTTGTTCATTCTTTTCAAGAGAGGCAATCTATCAACATGGCTAGGACAAAACAAACTGCGAGAAAATCAACGGGTGGGAAAGCACCTAGAAAGCAGCTTGCGACCAAGGCTGCACGTAAGTTGGCTCCTGCTACTGGTGGGGTAAAAAAAAACACACAGATACAGGCCCGGAACCGTAGCCCTGAGAGAGATTCGTCGTTATCAAAAGAGTACCGAACTCTTAATAAGGAAATTGCCCTTCCAGAGACTTGTGCGAGAGATTGCTCAGGATTTTAAAACTGACTTGAGGTTTCAGAGTTCGGCTGTGATGGCCCTACAAGAAGCCAGCGAGGCGTATCTAGTTAGACTTTTTGAGGATACCAACTTGTGTGCCATTCACGCCAAGAGGGTGACCATCATGCCAAAAGATATTCAACTTGCTCGTCGTATCCGTGGCGAGAGAGCCTAAGTACCCTAATTTCTACGCAATTGCGTCTTAACCAACGGCCCTTTTAAGGGCCACTAGATGGTTTAAACAAACACGCGAAATAACGTTAAACAGGCTAGTGTTCCGTGACAAAAAATGCATGATTCAAGGGCCGTTGATCCAAAACATTTAATGAAAAGGAAGCACGCAAAATGCCAATTTACGCCAGCCTAATAAATCCAAAAATAGCCAAAAAAAATAAAAAATGAATAGCTCCCAATGGGGCCTACAAGCCTGCCTATAAAAATGTTTTTGATGGAACGTCATGAAAAAGACCGAGGCCCCATTTTCTACACTCTTTAACTATTCGTTGATAGATATTACTTTCTATACAACAAGCAAATTGAGCGTTGTCTATGAAATAGGGCTCTCGTTTTTTTCTTTCGTATTAGGGTTTAGTATGGCTTCTTGTTGACCTGAGATTTCGCAAATCAAAGCCAGGAACAATAAAAACAATTTGAGAGCAGAGCATTTAAAATAAGGTGGTAGCCCTTAAAAGGGCTGTTTGGGAGGGCCCGGCTAATTGGGTGCTAATAGACAGGGAAAATCCCCTCTTATTTGGAGCTTGTGTATTTTGTTACAGCTTTAGTGCCTTCACTAACAGCATGCTTGGCAAGTTCTCCAGGTAGGAGCAGCCTCACAGCAGTTTGAACCTCTCTGCTAGTGATGGTGGACCTCTTGTTGTAGTGAGCTAGACGAGAGGCTTCCGCAGCAATCCTTTCAAAGATATCGTTGACAAAGCTATTCATGATGCTCATTGCCTTGCTAGAAACACCAGTGTCGGGATGCACTTGCTTAAGAACTTTGTAAATGTAAATGGCGTAGCTTTCCTTCCTCTTTCGTTTCCTTTTCTTATCAGTTTTGCTGATGTTTTTTTGCGCCTTACCAGCTTTCTTTGCCGCTTTTCTTGAAGTTTTTGGAGCCATTGCAGAAAGATTCTTTAATAAGATTCAATAATCAAATGAAAAGCGTTTACAAAACTCGACCCATTTATATACCAACTACAGTTCGCGCACAATTCTTTTCTCAGAGGAACTCAGTTCGCTCGCTGGAGTATAAAATGTTTGCGCATTCAAAAACAGGCATCATTTTCAATTTGTTGGTGGATTAAAGAGTCTTAGTGAATTTTGTAACCTAGAAACCATGTCAGGAAGAGGAAAAGTGAAGGGAAAGGCAAAGTCCCGTTCAAACAGGGCAGGTCTCCAATTCCCAGTGGGAAGGTTTCACCGTCTTCTGAGAAAAGGCAACTATGCGGAACGAGTTGGTGCAGGCGCACCCGTTTACCTTGCAGCGGTGATGGAGTATTTGGCTGCCGAGGTCCTTGAGCTTGCTGGTAATGCTGCACGAGATAACAAAAAACTCGTATTATTCCTCGTCACCTTCAGCTTGCCATTAGAAATGATGAAGAACTGAACAAGCTTCTGTCGGGGGTCACCATTGCCCAAGGAGGTGTTTTGCCCAATATTCAAGCAGTCCTTCTACCAAAGAAGACTGAAAAACCGGCAAAGGCTTAAATGAATCTAACTTTAGCTTCAGGGCCTACCCCAAATTAACCAACAGCCCTTTTAAGGGCTACAAATTAATTGAATCGCTCTATAGCATGTGACCACCTGGGAAGGACAAAGCTATTAAATTTAGGATACTGAATGTGAAAAGGGAAACTTTCACATTTATTTAGTAAGAAAGCATAAGAATTTACTGGAGGCAGGGGGAACATTTTCCTTGAAAATCCTCAAATTATACCCCAACAGAATCTAAATATATATTTGAAGATTGCCCTTTTGTTACAAGCAAAAAAGTTTGCTTTCACATTGATCTTCTTACAAAAGCATAGGAATTTACTGTAGGAAAGGAAGCTCATTTTCACCTAAGAAACCAATAAATCATACACAAAAATCGAGGAACTGTTTTTTTTTTTATAAAAATAACCAAGAGCCAATTCAAAGAGCCTCTAATTCGACTAATATAAACTGGCCTAGGAAGCCATAGGGTAGTCATCAAAGGTAGAAACATTTTGGGGGGCTTGTTGTTTTGTTTCAGAATGAAAAAAGGTTTTCTTTAAAAAAACAAAAAAAAAAAAATTTACCAAAAAAGGTAAAATTCTAGTTAAGTGACTTCTTGCTATCTTGGAAAGGGGTTGGGTTAGGAAAATGAAACTTTCAGGGATGGGTCTACAGGCTAAAGTATGTCCTGGGAAGATATTTTGAAGTACTTACCTCCACTCCTTCTCCCTCTAGAGGGCCCTGACCTTTGATGACCTTTAAAAATATGTGTGTTATAAAAGTAAAACCTTGCAAAATAGATGTTCTGCTTGAATGAAGTACAACAAAATTGTTTTCAGCTTCACAACTTTGCTCAGTCCCAATTTATAAGGTTTTAAAGATATTCAAATACATTTACTAAATTTTGAAAAAAAAACAAACATTGATATGGCTAAGAATTCTACTCAAATAACAGGAATTGCATTTTCAGAACTAAAGGCAGAGAAAAAGCAACAGGTAACTGAAAATTAAGGTAAAATATTGTTTTGTCAAAATTTCAATAGGTTTTGTTACAAATACCTGTCGTGATACCTGTCATGTAGGCAAATTTCAAGGTTCTCTACAGGGAGAAGGAGTGGAGGTGAGTACTTTAAAATACCTTCCCGGGATATGCTTTAGCCTGTAGACCCATCCCCAAAAGTTTCATTTTCCTAACCTAACCCCTTTCCGAGATAGCAAGAAGTCACTTAACTAGAACTTTACCAAAAAAAAACAATTAATAAACATATTTTGATTCGTTCTTTAAATATTTTTCTCTTCTAAAAACCTTGCTTCACGTAGGCATTTTGTTTCTTTTCAGTTTGTGAGTCAACAATGATTTTGTTACAAAATCTTTCAGCCAACGGCCATATCACGTTGAAAGTACCCAGTCTCGTCAGATCCTGGAAGTCACACAACGTCGGGCCCGGTCAGTACTTGGATGGGTGACCGCCTGGGAACACCGGGTGCTGTTGGTATCTTTTTTTTTTCTTTTTTAAAATTATTATGATGATTTCTTTTTTTCAAAGTAAAATAATAATCTTCAACAAACTTGTTTCCTTATTCTAATAGCACCAAGGTGATTATATTTTATATAAGAGAAAAAAGAGAGACTAAATTGGACATTGCCTATCGGTAATAAATAAATGCAAATCAACTATTTTGGCTTAGCTGATAAGCCACTAAATCAAGGCGAAAATGGAACAGCCACCACAGTTGACTCGTATTTATTTAAGCCAATAAAAAGAGTCAAAAATTGTAACCAAAGTGATTTTATAAGCCCCCAAGATATTTTAGTTGACCATTCCGGCAATTTAAATCAAGTTGAAGGCCACCAAGAAACATACAGTTTTAAATGGTTAATTAACCATTTAATTAAGTTGGCGTGTCATTCAGTATATTCCATTGGGGGTTGGCTATTAACCAATAATTTATGATAAAAGCTGATTGAACAGTGTATTAATGTCCAAATCGTCTTCATATATTTTCGGGCTCAACTCCATTGTACAGTTCAACTACTTTTGTCTTTCAGTAGCATCTACAGCTAAAATATGCTTGCTTGTTCCTTCAATAGCGTCTATTTAAGAAAAGAACATGGATAGGACAGACAATCTCAAAACTATGCAGAAGAGGGTCCTACAAAGCCGCCAGTTAGGTGAGTCAACACTGAAAACTGAAAAAGTAACTGGAGCTGAATGACCAGTGCTGAACAATCACAACGTAAATGGCGTGCACAAATCCCACCAAAATCGGTCGATTTTAACTAAAGTTTAAGTATACAAATAACTATACAGGAATAGCATGGTGCTGCAAAACTTAGCAGTGCAGAAACTAAGTGCTAAAAATTATAATGAAAACTTTACTCAGTTTTACTACAATTTTTTATATAATACCTAAGCTAAGACGAATCTGAGATAACATCACTGGTTCCTAATGAATCAAATCTAGACGTAAAAATGACTTCCTTCCATTCTAATGCACTTATAGGGAACTCCGCATTTTTCTTACCTTTTGTATCAAACACTTAGCCTTGCAAGGGCCACCCACATGTGATGCAGATGTGAAGTCAGAGATTTATTGCGATTTTACGGCCTTAAGACCAATGTCTTCTTTCCAAATCAGGTTTTGAGCTTTAAGTTTAACCCGAACAAGGGTTAACCTGGACAAGGGAGACAGCCATATTTTCAGCTTGTTTCATTCACTCAACTAAGCAGATGTACTAAGCAATCAGTCGCACTCTTGCTTGTAGCAAAAAAAACAACCAAGCACAGTAGATTAAAGGGATCATGACACAAGACAACAGAGCTATTAGGGTAAAAGTATATTAAAGCCAATTGGCCTTGTTCCACTTTTGTTTCATACAAAACTTTTTTTTAGTAACAACACCAAGATCATTAGATGGAAGAAATCAGACACGATTGACAAACACATACAGAACTGAAAAAGTAACTGGAGCTGAATGACTAGCACTGGACAATCACAACGTAAATGGTGTGCACAAATCCCACCAAAATCGGTCGATTAAACTAAAGTTTAAGTATACAAATAACTATACAGGAATAGCATGGTGCTGCAAAACTTAGCAGTGCAGAAACTAAGTGCCAAAAATTATAATGAAAACTTTACTCAGTTTTACTACAATTTTTTATATAATACCTAAGCTAAGACGAATCTGAGATAACATCACTGGTTCCTAATGAATCAAATCTAGACGTAAAAATGACTTCCTTCCATTTTAATGCACTTATAGGGAACTCCGCATTTTTCTTACCTTTTGTATCAAACACTTAGCCTTGCAAGGGCCGCCCACATGTGATGCAGATGTGAAGTCAGAGATTAGAGCGATTTTACGGCCTTAAGACCAATGTCTTCTTTCAAAATAAGGTTTTGAGCTTTAAGTTTAACCCGAACAAGGGTTAACCCGGACAAGGGAGACAGCCATATTTTCAGCTTGTTTCATTCACTCAACTAAGCAGATGTACTAAGCAATCAGTCGCACTCTTGCTTGTAGCAAAAAAACAACCAAGCACAGTAGATTAAAGGGATCATGACACAAGACAACAGAGCTATTAGGGTAAAAGTATATTAAAGCCAATTGGCCTTGTTCCACTTTTGTTTCATACAAAACTTTTTTTTAGTAACAACACCAAGATCATTAGATGGACCGAAAAAAACTTCCTTGACAATTTATCTCTGTATCTAACTCGAAAAAGCCTATAGATTTTCACCAAAGCTTACAAAAATTCCCCAATTATTTCAAAATAATTTTTTTTTTTTAGGTAACAAACAGTAGCAGTAGCAAGAATGAACCGGAAAATGATGAGAAGCGTCACTTAAAAACACATTTTTTGGATCAAAGTAGGCGTACAGAAGATATTGTCAATCAAGGACGCTGATCTTTCTTTAATGTAAGATGGGATATATATAAAAGATAAAGTAACTGCGGCAATCATAGACGAGAGAAAATCTAAAGATACTTGAAGATACAGAAGACTTCGTATAAATCAAATTTATGTTAAAATCTCTAATAATAATTAACTCACTCAAATTCTTAATGATTGTATCCTGTAGATCATTAAAGGTGTGTATAAACAGACGAATAGAGCCAATAGGATATCAGTAGACATTGCCATCAATTGAATTCTTATCTCCAAATTTAATACCGGTGAACAGAGTTTCAATGACACCTTTGATGTTTGTGGATAAATCACTTTTATGCTAATAATAATTTATTCATAATCCACTTTTAAACAAAACAATCGGAGTAAAATACATTAGAAAGAAAAAAAACCAATTAAGAGAGACATAGACAACGTAAATATTAATCGAAGATAAAACCAGACACATATAATACTGTGGTTGGAGCCTAGGGACACAAAGGCGTGTCTTGTTAAATTATCACTAAGCAATTCAAACGATTGAACAATGTCGGTAGCACCATTATTCCCAATTATATGTGTATTACGATATGAAGGGGGCAAGTACGGCAAAAATTATATCTAAAATAAGCAATATAGATTTGGCACAAAACTTTCTTACTCATTAATGAAAACAAACCACTTAAAAATAAGACAGAATAGTCACAGTAAATGGAAAACATTTTAGCAAAACTTGGCGTGAATTTTTTTTCATGCTTAAGTACAATTTTCGTATATCCAATCTTCAACTTTTCTTTATCATCTCTCAGAACCTGGAGTCACAAAAAAGGGAGTGTAGAACAAATATACTAATTCCAAGCCATAGTAAACTCGAAATATTATGAATTATTGAGGAACCACAGAGCATATTGTGAGCTGATGACTTGGAATTAAAAAATAAATATTTGTATTTATTAATACTCAAAGCAAGACCAGTTTTCCGAAACATCATAGAAATACATTGCACAAATAATCCCGAAATAGACTTGGTTCGGCTTAAAACTTGCAGACTGTCAGCGTACACAATATAAGAAAGTTCGAATAATGTACAAAAATACGAAGGCCTGATTCCTGATAACACGTTTTTAATGCAAACAATAAATAAATTAGGACAATCCAGCCTATTCTACTATGGATTGAACTGGTATATTAACGTAGAACCCTCTACCAGATTTCAAACGAAGAAATACTATACGAAAAGTTCAGTGCATGTATGGCAGAAGGCTCCAATCCAAAGTCTAACAAAGAATGCCACACTTCTGAATTACTGTAGAGAGCCTTAGGCAAATTCAAGGCGCAAATATGTAATTCATAAATCTTAGACTGGGCAATAAAACGAATTGAAACTAAAACCTTAGGTACATGATGGCACCCAATACGAGGCAGAAACCCGAATTGGATTAAGTCTTTTGCAGTTTGTTCAATAGTATATGGCAGCCGAACATGTTCAAAAATCTTAATAATATCGGATGCAAAATTGATAGGCATATATGAACTGCAATCAAAAGAGTATTTTCCACGTTTAAGAGCAGAAGTTACCGCCAGGCAAAGGAAGAAATCAGACACGATTGACAAACACAAACAGAACTGAAAAAGTAACTGGAGCTGAATGACCAGTGCTGAACAATCACAACGTAAATGGTGTGCACAAATCCCACCAAAATCGGTCGATTAAACTAAAGTTTAAGTATACAAATAACTATACAGGAATAGCATGGTGCTGCAAAACTTAGCAGTGCAGAAACTAAGTGCCAAAAATTATAATGAAAACTTTACTCAGTTTTACTACAATTTTTTATATAATACCTAAGCTAAGACGAATCTGAGATAACATCACTGGTTCCTAATGAATCAAATCTAGACGTAAAAATGACTTCCTTCCATTTTAATGCACTTATAGGGAACTCCGCATTTTTCTTACCTTTTGTATCAAACACTTAGCCTTGCAAGGGCCGCCCACATGTGATGCAGATGTGAAGTCAGAGATTAGAGCGATTTTACGGCCTTAAGACCAATGTGTTCTTTCAAAATAAGGTTTTGAGCTTTAAGTTTAACCCGAACAAGGGTTAACCTGGACAAGCGAGACAGCCATATTTTCAGCTTGTTTCATTCACTCAACTAAGCAGATGTACTAAGCAATCAGTCGCACTCTTGCTTGGAGCAAAAAAACAACCAAGCACAGTAGATTAAAGGGATCATGACACAAGACAACAGAGCTATTAGGGTAAAAGTATATTAAAGCCAATTGGCCTTGTTCCACTTTTGTTTCATACAAAACTTTTTTTTAGTAACAACACCAAGATCATTAGATGGACCGGCTGTTAATGTCAGAGTAAGAGAGGGGAAGCTGGTCAAAATTATTTTCGTCTTCATCAACATAAACAACAGAGCAAGGAACATCGGCAGAGCAAATACTATGGTCAATATTAGCAACAGTACCCTTAGTACGAATATAAATGTAATCAGAGGTTTAAGTGCTGCGCGGTAAGCAATTGCCAACGACTCCAAAATTAAATTGGTACAATTAGAGGAGTTATGAAACTAAAAATTTAAGTCACCTATCACTAGCCACCGATACCCATACTTTTCAGTATTGCATAACAGAGTTTTGAGGGATGAGCAGGCATTAGAAAGCTTAGCACTCTAAGCAAGATGTTTCTGATCACAGGGAAGACATACATTTATAGATACAATGTAACCAAGTCGTACTGCAAAAATTTTATTGGAGAAATGAAATAAGACAGGTGATAAAGACTAATTGTTTGGTAACACATACCAGGCCCGCGGAGGGTTGGCCTTTTGTTTTGCAGGCATTAGTAGTAAAAATCCGAGCCCAGAGGGATTTATACTCTGAGTAGCTTCATGACCCAAATTTTGTAAATATCGTGAGTCTGTTCCAAAAAATTGTCAAGTTCAGTAGGTAGTTATGAAATGATAATTGGGGCAGTGCTTTGAATAAGGGGACTAGTATAAGAAACGGGAAGTGACGGAAAACTTAAATCTTAAGTAGTTACCTTTTTTTTAGATGAAGTTGATGGTGCAATCCAGAGCACAAAGCACAAAACTATCTCAACTCTGGGCTAAGTTAAAACTAAAAAAAATAGCTTACTTCTTTTCAAAACAAGTTTCACAAAAAGACTGAAAAATATCTCTTGTTACCGAGACAAAAGTAAAACCATCGAAGGTACAACTCACGGGGATCAGCCAATCCCAGTCCCCACAGGGTGCAACTTAAAGCTATGCATCATCTCCAATGAAAAATTTAGTTCTCCCATTCCACCACCAACGAATCTTACCCTAGTCTAGCAGTTCAAAAAATACATTTTTACCAGAGATGAATCATTTTAACTACTATCCAAGGTAATTAGTCTGTCTGCGAGAAAAACCACTACGCTAAAAGGGAATACCAAAGATTGGAAAGTAAAAGAAACGAGGAAGTGGTGAACTAGAAAATCCAAGAGTGGGAATAATTTAATTAAGCAAAAGAAACAAAAACATAGGACACTTATTAGGTAATCGGGGCTAAGGGCCCAAAAAGTTGTCAATTAATAAACATGCACACATATTGGCTTTTTTCTTTATTTTGGGTTTGATATTATAGAAAAGCGTATAAATGAACAGTATTTTGAATAGCTTCAGATTAAGGGGCCTAGAAAAGTAAGGATATTTAGGTTAAAAGAGTATATTATGCCGGTTTCGTAAAGTTATATCATTTATACCATCCTTTTTTTTTAATTCTAGTGCCAAAAAAGACGATCGTATAACTCCAAATTTCTTAAAAGACTTGGAAAATCTCATGAATATTGTACATATTGGTGATGAAGATCTAGAAATTGAAGATGCACATCTCATAAGTACTGTCCATGAACAAACACATATTGGTGAAACATTTTCACTAAGAGGAATTGAGTTTAATCACGTTATCATATGTGTTCTTAATAATTCGTTCTCATTTACAGACAGAGACAAAATAATTTCAGAAACACGGAGCCTATGTAACAGGATGAATAAAGAGAGAGGCTCGTTCTGCCCGATTTCTGCCAGGATTATTGCAGAATTCAATGGATTGGTGTTTAATCTAAATTGTTTGTTTGATGATCAAGAGCGTAGACACCTTGATCTTATGGATGACCTAACGGAAGCAATAAGTAGGGCGGTCACCAGTGTTACCGTTGTCTACACAGAGAGTAATATATTACTTGCTGAAATAGCAAACCATTTCAAAACCAGTTCACCAGAAATTTGTCCAGATAGCTCTTACAAAAAAAAATATGAACCAGAAAAAATCTTCAGAGAAATCGAAAGATTGAACACTGTAGAAATTTACAACAGTCCTTGTCTAAATTGGACATTTCCTTTTTACTTCTTTTATTTTAGGTACCATTTTGTAAGAGTTGAGAGTCACAAGAAAAAAACTATTAAAAAAACTGGTAAGAAAAGTAAAGAACAAGAGTTCCAAGACCAACAAATTATAAAACTTCAATTTTTTAACAGTTTATTAAAAGAGCTTCACTGCGATTTTGACTCGAAATCTCTTTTCAAAAGTTTAGTCATAAAAATGGTTATAGTATGGCAAATAGTATTGCTTTTGAACGGAATCGTTAATAATTTCGACGATTATAAGAAAATTGTTGTTATCTGCGGTAAATTGAACAAACAAGTAAAAATTGAGCTAAGTAATGATAAAATTAAAGAATATTTTAAAGACTGGAAGGGGCAATTAGAAACGAAAACTGTTTTCGAAATGACCCACGCATTGGAAAAAAACACCAAATTTTAAAAAGTGCATGGTCATCCTTTTTCATTTTTAGTTGAGACTCTGATTTTTATTATAGAAACAATACTTTTCCCTATAATTCCCATAATTGCTCAGGATCGTCCTTCAACTCGTAAACGACTGACTAGACATAACTCAAGTTTTTCTTTATGGTCCAGATCCATTAAAGTGGATATAATCCATAGTATGGATTCATCGAAGTCCATAGATTCCTCGGTCGGTTCAATGTTCAACGAAGATTGTTCAGGTAAATATCATCTATTTGGTAGAAATCTACTTTCATATTTTGGTTTAAAAGAGACTATCAAATTTCTCTGGAGTGATTTGGATCTATATTTTACAGACCTAATTGTGAAGTCTGCTGACATGAAATCACCTCGTCCCTTGTATCGCCTTAGATTGTTACAGCCTATTGAATTACCTGAGAGTGTTAATCGTTTTAGCAAAGATGTCTTAGATCCTCTAAGATATTTTAATCAAGTTTTGTCTGGTTCGTTAGAAGTCATCATGCCTTGGTTTCATGCTTTCATCATGTTCTATATTAATCTGAAGGGAATGAAGAGAGGGAAGAAAAAAAGGCAGTGGTTTCTGCTGGACTTTTGGGTGCTACTTTATTTACCAGTATTAAAAGATTTTATATGTCTCTTCATAATGAACGGTAAGTTAAGAATAAGCTTTGGCAGTACTATTTGGAACTCTATAATGTGACAAATCAAAAACAATAGTACATCACATAAATTATTATCTTGTGTTATGCGGAAACAAAAAGCAAAAATTGCTTAAAAAATCACAATGTCAAATTTAGCATGTGCATTCATCGAGAAACTTTTTGATTTGTTTTTAATTGTTAGCAATATGCCATTACAAGGAGTAGAGCAGATTGTTATATGATTGTTAATTTAATAAATTATTGCATAATATATTGTGTAAATATATGTTTAGTCAAAGTATTTTGCCTTATTAACTAAGTGGCTTAGGGATGAAATTCTAACAGTACGTTTGCCTTGGCTTTGGGGGCTACATAATCATTGTTGTTTACTTGTTAACACATGGTCCTAATGTTACACTGTTTACGCATAGATTCTATGGATAACTAACTATAGTGTCATGTGATGGAGTTTGACGGTAAATAAAAAAAAAACTTCCCGAAAAAGAAGTTTTCCAAAGATATTTAAAGAGCCATGTCAAACTTAAGGCCAGCAGAATTAAAATACTGCAATATCTCAAACTCAAAAAGTACCAGAAATTACAATTCAACAATAAAACTTAAAACAAACCAAAATTAAAATAATTGTCCACACACACACATATATATATATATATATATATATATATATATATATATATATATATATATATATATATAGATATATATATATATATGGGCAATTATATATATATATATATATATATATATATATATATGGGCAATTAATATATATATATATATATATATATATATATATATATATATATATATATATATATATGTATATATATATGTATATATATATATATGTATATATATATATATATATATATATATATATATATATATATATATATATATATATATATATATATATATATATATATATAACTTTTATGATCTTGTGATATAGGATCAACTACTATTGCTTGGATTTCTGCCGTAGGGAATTTCTAATCCTTTTTCATTTAGTTCTCCAGTATTGTATTTGGGTTTATTTGAAGACATGGAGAAAATCAAAACAAGTCTTCCTCTCTGAGCTTATTTCAAAACAGTAAGTAAGAGCTTGGTTAATGGAATATTACCAATGCTATAGAAAAACAAAAACGAGAAAGAACGGAAGGGTATGAGAATCATATTCCAGTTTCCTTTGTGTCTTGACCCGTGAAAGAGTCTTAGAGGTTAGGTACATGCTTCCTTCTTACAGATACAGTTCTAACAAATTCTTCAAAGATGACAAGAAAGTTGTTGATTTAATAGACCTTATCATCCTATTACAATTAGATTTTATTTTGATTTTACTTTTCTCGCAATTGTAAATATATCATCTCTGAATGAGAATTGAATTCTTAAATTGTAGTTTCACTTAGTATCTATTTTTTTCTTTAATAGTTTTCTTCTCTTTTTCCAGAATATCAAATAGATTGTCATCAAATGCTAATTGACTTCCCACATTTGGTTTTTCATGTTGGATCAAAATTTCTCGAACTTTACGCGGGAATGCGTGTACGATAATTTGTTCTCAGTTTTTTCTGGCACATTGAGTGTTTCCCCTTGATATGTACTTGTCGGCGTCTCGTGTTCGGCATATGCGTTCTGAAGTCTTCTGTTTTCTAACACTTTATCCGAAAAATTAATTTCGCGCGTCTCATTTTCAGTATTATGTGGCCTAGCCACTTTTGCATCTCCCATCGTAATAAAAGTCGCTTTTAACGATAGGGGATTTCTAATTTCCTCCAGTCCTTCTTCTATAAGAACATTTACTGCAAGAGTAGGTACTAAGCCTACTTTTATCGTTTTCCTTTTATGCAATCTCTATTCTAACCTACGCTAAAGGGCACGGGTGCTCATTTCCATTATAGCATTGAGTCTAGCCTTGACTGTATCTGGATAGTCAATTTTTTTTTTTTTTTTAATTAAATTAATCCGTACTTTGGTTTGATCGCTACAAGTATTGATAGCCATTTCTACCAACTGTCAACTTAATTTACCGCATATTTTATGCGAATCTGGGAATACATAAATTTTTTTTTTATTTTTGGGTCATGGCCCAGGAAGTCGTTTTATGTGCAACTTTCTCATCTCTATTATGCCAAATTTTAGAAAACGGCTCCAAAAAATCATATTTTAGCGGATTACTATCATTATTTTTTCGCAGTCGATTCTTAGACAAATTTTTATAGCCGTCCAAAGGTCTGTAAGCTATTCGTGGTAAAATTTTACTTATTGACATTCCCTTACGTGCTTCACAAGCTTTATTGAGGGCTTCCATACGAGCCTCTATTTCCCCCTCTACATTTTCCTCAATTATTTTGTAGAATTTAAAGGTGTATACTTTTCTTGGTCTGGAATTTCCTTTTAGTTCTTGGAAGCACCCTGTCGATAATTTCCATCTGAAATTTGTCAACCTTTCTTTTTAACCTTTCTTATAATTGAAAATTTTCTCAGGGTGCTGTTGTATAAACCTCGTAAGCGAGTTTTCCTTCTCGCCAAACGGCTGAACCAGATCAACTTTATAATTTAGATCATGTATAAATTAAATAAAACAACAATTTTTTTCCACTGAAAGTAAGGAGCAACATTAAAACTTAAAACGAACAGAAATTATTATTTATATTTGGAATCAGCATATTAAGCTGATTTTTCTGATGTATCTATTGATATTAAAATTCTTTTTTTTAAATTTCGGTTACTATTTAGCCGAGTCGCTCCATACTTACAGGTCGTAAAGTGGCACAGTAGAGTGGCCTTTACAGGTAAATTTAACGATCGTACTTACAAATGGCACTAATACTTCACATTCTTGGTCAAGCACTTCATCTTTTGATATTCTACGATTGCTGATACGATACGATAGTCTCTGAAAAAAAAAAAAACAATTTATGGATAAAAACAACTCATATGTGATAACCCTTCCATAGAATAATATGCTATTCTGTTGATAGACCCCCGTTTCAAGTTTCTTTAACCCGTTGAATTTTATGACACAAAATTAGTCAAAACCCCATCCTTTTTAAACCGTGTAGAAAAACCAATTATGGGTTCATACATGATGATTCCTCCATAAAAAAAAATATTGAGTTTTGTTGATTGAACCCCATTTCAAATTTTTTTAACCCGTGGAATCTTATGACACAAAATTTTTCAAAATCCCCTCCTTTCTAAACCCCGGAAAAAAACAACTTATGTGTTCATATGTGACGATCCCTCCATAAGAAAAAATATGGAGTTTCGTTGATTGAACCCCGTTTCAAACTTTTTCAACCCGTTGAATTTTATGATACAAAATTTGCCAAAATCCCATTCGTCTCAAACCCCTCGAAATAACTCCTGGAAAAAAGAACACAGATAAGTAGGCCTATTGGTATGTCACGATCCTTCCGTAGAAGAATATTAAATTATGTCTATTAACTCCGTTCTAAATTTCTCTAACCTTTTGCATTTTATAATGCATTTTAAGACTTGTGAAATTTCCGTCCTTTCTAAGCTGCTGGATATAGGCCCTGGGTAAAAAAAAAATTTAGCTTTCGTATGTTAAAATCCTTATAAATAATCTGAAATTTTGTTGACTGGACCTTGAGACCCCCTTTTTAAATTTGTATCGCCTGTAGGATTTTAAGAGACAGAATTTACCAAGATCGCCTCTTTTTCTGGGTGTGTTTTTTTTTCTTTTTGGAAAAAAAGTATAAAATAGACAAATTTTGAAAACCAAGTATTAATCGAGTCAATTTTTTGGCAGGATTTAAGAAATCTTCAGTAAATCTTCCTACCATCTCTGGCAAAGCAAAAATACACATTTGGAATCTGCAGCTCTTGTAAATCAGTCTAATTAACGCACTAATCTCAATAAGGGCACAGGTAGAAAACTCTCCAAGGGGGGGGGGGAGGGCAGAAACCCAAATAGCAGTTGAAGTTGGGTGAAAGGGAATATATTTCAGGATTTTTTTTTGTAGGAATAAATTTATTTTTAATTAATTTTAGGAAAAAACTCTAAAAAAGAGCAATTGAATTGCATGCAAAATAAAACAAAATGCAGTAAGTTTTAAACGACAAAACAAAAAATGACGGTATATTATTGCCAAAATTGTCCCTTATTTTGTGCGTTATTATTTGTCCCCAGGCCGCAACCTAAGCTACGCCTAAGGAAGAGTTTCCGCGCAGAACTCTCATCCGTCTATACTCTCTACTTCAGTCATAAACATCATTCCTCCCTCAGGGAGTAGGCCGTATTTTCCAAACGTCTATTTAAGAAAAGAACATGGATAGGACAGACAATCTCAAAACTATGCAGAAGAGGGTCCTACGAAGCCGCCAGTTAGGTGAGTCAACACTGGCCGTCCCCTCTCTTCCTGGAGGCCTACCCTGTCAACTCCACTCTCTGGAAGCCAAGTTAATTCTATAACCCTCCAACTCCCATGTATCTACATACAGCCTTGTCCTGGCTACGGGCTTGACAATCGAGATCCCAAAGAGAAACTCAACCCTGCTCTTGTAAGTGAAGATTTTTGTTAGCGAGGCTGTCCACGAAAGCCACAGGCACCCACACGGCCCAAACCTCTCCTTAGATCCAGTCCTGCCCTGGGTGGTCACTTTATATAGGAGTGGATCAAACTCATAACTGGCTTGTTGGGTTTAGCGAACCAAGTCGATAAGCAGAACAAGTTTGTCAAACATTCCAGGGGACTTGAATGAAATTTGCGATCACCTGTTATTGGGGTTTAACCCAAGAGTAATCTTCATTGGCACGACGAGCGTACTCCGTAATCCCTAGACAGTCCTTCTCGAAAAAAATATTTGATAAAGGAAATCACTCATAAAAATATATTTGGGCTGCCCAGGGGTCGCTATTAAATACTGTTAACATGATCTGCATTATTCCCCAATCCAGGCCCATCATTCACACCACGTGTTGTTGGTCATGTCGTTTCGGGACCTTTGTTTCTAAAGGCTGTTATGCAACCTCAACATAACGATTGATTCCTTATCGTCCGTAAGATTTTTATTAAGCTGTTTTCCTTGTGTTTTCTGTAATTGTACGAACTTTCTTGTGTACTAATAATTGCGCTAATTAATAATATACTTACACTATTAATGTTTAATAGTTACTGCGAAGAATTTGATTTCTTTTTTTTTTTACTCCAACCAAATCACATAGAAAAATCGTTTATTAAAAACTGGAAAGGGGTCACTCAGTCTCAAATTAGAACTCTTATATCCCTATTAAGGGTCAAAATTTATTGGCAGGCACCCAACAATGGGGCAATATACATCTTTGTCCATGGTTTTTCCCTATTCTGCTCTCTTTTCTTTGATTTCCTTATAATCACTTTGTAGTCCCAATTTTCAAGTTAAGTTAATCCAAAAGAAAAATACTAAAACATGATGAAAATATAATACTTTAGAAACAAATTTGGGATATATATTTGCATATTAGGGGGAGGGGGTACGGCATAGTGAGTCTGCATAGAAAAATGTGTCAGCCACAATTATTCTGCATATTATAAAGTAAGAATTGTTTTCTAACTTATTGCTGTCCAAATACTTTACCCTTACCCCTTCCCCTAATGTGCAAATATATAGCCCGAATTATATAAGTCTAATGTATTCTGTCCCCCTCCACTTGTTTTTCACTGAGCGTAAGCTAATTGCCTCTTAATATAGACAGATGAAAAAACCGGTTCTAGGTTTGTTCTCGAGTTTTACACAGCGTAATTCTGGAGTGGGGTCGCTACAACAGAAAAGTACCGTTTTCATTTTCCAGTTCTTCAATTTTCATCTGAAACTTTTCGTTATCAAGGATATTAGAAGTTTCTTCTTCTTCATCAATAATTTTTATAAAAGGGCTACCTTTTGTTTCATATGTCCATACAGGATAGCCTAATTTATAGCAGGAAGTATTTTGAAAGACCACTGGTATAAAGGGAAATAAAGGGAAATATAAATAAAATAAAGGGATAAAGTAAAATAAAATAAAGGGAAATATAAATACAAAAACACAAATAAAATAAATTAAAGGGAAATATAATATAAATAAATTAAAATAAAGGGAAATAGTTTCATCTCGATTATGAAAACCAAAGTTTGGACCAAAGCTGAGAATTGAGAGATTTTGATTTTAGAAGGAAGATAATTTTCTTTCAGCATGTGAGATACCTCTTCTACTGTTGCTGTCTCTAATTTTTTCCTCCGGTCTTCCAGATATTCCTTCAAATCAATGTCTATAAGCTCAATTATAAACATTCTCTTTTTGTATAAAATGTCAGTGGTCTTGTATTCGTCAAAATTGCCGATAACTTTGTCCAACAATAATATAATTAGTCTATAGATAATTATTACAATATATAGATCTTTAAAGAGATGTTTTGAGTCATCATTGCAACGCAGCTACTCAATCAAACTGTCAATTCACTGGAGGTTACAACCAGGGTATAAACTAGGAACAGGGTATAAAACCCGGGTAAAAATTTTTCTGGGATCCTTATTGTTTGGTAATTAAAATGAAAGACGTAAAATTGATAGGCTGAATTCACGCTGTCAAACTTATAAACTACGTTCACACTCAAGGGCTCAATTTCTTTCATAATATTTTGAAGCTCAATTTCGTTTTTGTAAATACTATTTTTGCAAACAGATGGGATAGTATTTTCAACACCCCTTGCTATATCACTGACCAACGAGTCTCCATCGATGAATCTCCAATGAATCTCCATCGATGCCAAAAATAGCTACATCCCGGACAGCCGTTCCAATTTTTGCATAGCTCATTAATAATGTTCATATTGGACAATGGTCTTTAGTCATATTTACATAGCGTAGCTCATTAATATGTTCATATTGGACAATGGAAATTAATAAGAGTCTTTAGTCATATTTACGATAACGTACTCTTCGAACGTTACATTCGTACGTTAACTTCATAGACTCTTAGTTCAAATATAGGATCATAAGATGAATCTGTGTCACTTAATCGTTTGACAAATTTTTCATAGGCAGAACTATTTTTTTCGAGACAGAGGGACTTAATATAAAAATAACACAAAAAACAAAAACTAAAAAGAGAAAAATTTGTCAAAAAGCTTTATGGCTTGTTGTATGCCATTTGTTGCATGGCTTGTTGTATGGCAAGCAAAAAAAAATCACCACTTGAGACCCTTCACTATACTAAACTAATATGAAAACAGTATTATATACTATTTATCTACTTCATCTATAAAAAAAAAATAGAAAAAACAAATCATAATTGGATGAACATTTCCAGAATTCTAATTTTGTTCGTTTTTCGAGTCATCAGTGTTACATCGTTGCATTGAATTTATTGGGAAGGTTTTTCGTTTATCGAAATGACTAAGACCTTCATCGTTCGTAATTAGGCTAATCATTACATCTTTACCCCACCTACAGTAGACAGGGGAATTATAACATTTCAGTACACTTTAGAATAAGCACCAATGCACCAGGCACTGTGAAGTGTTGTAACAATTGTCTCCCAAAAATCATAAAAGTATTTATTTTTTTTTTTGGGGGGGGGGATAAACATCCAGCGTATTAACGAGTTCTTTACAAGTTAGCCTAAGAATATCCTGGTCCTTGAAAGGATGCATGCTCCTTGAAGGTTAAGGAAGATTTAGGAAAAGCTTTTGATAACTTAAAACCTTGACATTGAAATTTTTAGCAGAAATTGTAAGATCAGCCCTCATCGAATTTCAATAATGAATTTAGTCTAAAAGCTTGAATGCATACGTCCTCCGATAGGATGATTTCCCCAAAAATTTTAGTCAGAATCAACATTTATTTACTGGAATCCAAACACAAAACCTCCTATGGCAATCGCTATTTGTCAAACACACCTGAAGAGAAATGTGTACTCGCCATAAAACTAACGTTATTGACAATAGTTGATAAACATTGTCTTTTCCAATGTCAAATGCTTGTTTTCTATCATAATGATTTGTTTTAGTTAAACAACGAACATCCTGTATATAATTTTTCCAAAACAAAAGGGATATAAATAACTTAGACTACACTAAATGAGCAGGACAAAACAAGATTTTTTTTTGTTTTTCACAAAAGCACTTTAGCACTACCTAAGCAAAGAACCATATGCATTTTTAAATTATCACTATCTTTTTCACCTAGCCACTTTGTGTGGAAAAAGTAGTCGAAAAAGCTTAGGAGAAAGTATATTTGAATAGGAATTTAAAGTTCTAGGGATTTTTTAAGATTTAACGGTGATTGGGGAAGGGACAACTAGCCCCCTTCCATGGTCTGTTTTTCTACTCGACAAACCCGTAGCACCCCAAGATTCTGGATTAAGGATCAAGATTTTGGGACTACCATTTTGTTCTGAATGATCAAAAGTTCCAATTAATATTCCACCAGGGATGCTATGACCCCAAGAGACCCTTGAGCAAGGGCTATAAATAATGCAAAATGCCAATCGTTTACACAATAGGTTTAATAATAGAATAAATGAGAGATTGTCTGATTTCGGCTGTGCAACTAGGTTTAAACTTTCTGAGATTGTCTCTGGGTGAAAAGTATCACACGTTATGTTGTAAGAGTTTGGGAGGGGGGGGGGATGAAATTAAGAAAAAGGCAGAGAAAAACTTTCCTAATAAATTCAAAATTTGCAGCCATGGCTCGTTGGACTAAGAAGAGCCTACTGAAGAAAAAAAAAGTATTTCACCTTCGTCCCCAAGAAACACCCCGAACCTTTTCCTGATGGTCTTAAAACTTATATCCTTACGGTCCTATACAAGGAGGATCGAAATATAGAACAAAAAATATGTGACCTGACATAAAAAAAAGTTTTTCCCCTGGTCACTGTCTGGAAGGGATGGTTGTAGAAGGTTGGGAATTGGCACATTCAATTGTAAACTTAACTTTCTAAAACCCTTTTTAGAGGCCGATGGTGATTTGAGGGCAATCAGCCATTCTCTCGTGCTCTTTGCTCTTTTCCACTATCAACTTCTTATTATTTCCATGTTTCTGTTTAAAGATTTTGTGATATAACCATTTTGTTTAGTATAGTCGAAAGATCCAGTTATTAGGTAGTTGGGGATGAACATTCTCTGTCATAGTCCTTAGGGTAAGGGCTATAAGCTATACTAGATGCCCATTATTAACAAATAAAGTTTTCATGGAAAGTGTGGTCGCATTAACTTTAGAAGGGGATCATTCGATTGGAAATCAAAAGCTCTAGTGCCCCTTTTTTAGAGCCAAAAGTGATAAGAGGGCAACTAACACCTCCACCCACGTTATTTTTCTCTCAAATACATTCGATATAAATACTGATATAACTATTTTAACCTCCAGGGTTGACATAACCACCCGAAGCATAGAGGCAGGGGTTTTAAGTTAGGTCGCAGGGGCGTATAAGGTTTCTATGGACTCCGTTGTCGTATAAACTTCGGACAAAGCTCAAAAGTAATTGGAGGGCAACCAGCCCCTCCCACACCCAAAACTGCCTAAAATGCATCCAATCAAGATTTAAAGAGGGCTATTTTGTTCAGCATTGTTGGAAGATCCAGTAGCTTTATCTTTGGTAATGACAACCCTCCTCCCCCCCTAGATCCCTCAGGGCAAGGGCTGTAAGTTAGGCAATTCGTTCGTTGTTTACGTATATTTTATGTTATTGAGAAAGGAGGGCATGTTTAAACTTTACTTTCCAAAAAGATGGAGGGTATTCAGGTGAGCCTCTCAGAGAATGCTGAAGGGAGTATGGAACTAACTCAAGACACGTTATGTGCACACGGGTGGTCAAAAGGCTTAACTCAGGAATGACTAAGTATTTTAATTTGGGATTTTCAGAAAATGAT
The DNA here is from genome assembly GCF_032884065.1 of Artemia franciscana. Taxonomy (NCBI): domain Eukaryota; kingdom Metazoa; phylum Arthropoda; class Branchiopoda; order Anostraca; family Artemiidae; genus Artemia; species Artemia franciscana. The sequence goes on along the minus strand of NC_088880.1, from coordinate 36,855,234 downwards.
AAGAGAGATGATCAATTGACCAAGGCAATATTTGCACACTGCTATTATTACTGTTGCTACAATTACCAACACTACTACTGCTACCACTATTACCACTACCACTACCACTACTACTGCTACCACTACTACCACTAAAACTACTGCTTCTGTAGCAAAAATTACCAAGGCTGACAGTACTGAAATGAACATCTGGGGAAACGTTGAGGGGAATTTGAACTAAATCAAAATATACTATATGCCCACATATTGCAGATACAGACGTATCAGCAATATTTTTGAAACTGCTTACCGTATCAGGATGAAACTTCTGAGGCAACTTGAGGGGGGTATTCAACTGACCACAAGGCAGCATCTATATGCTACTACTGCTATTAATTTGCTACTACTACTGTTACTACTACTACTAATACAACACTATTGCTGCTACCACTGGTCATACGACCACCACAACTACTATGATATATATATATATATAATTTAGGAAAACAGTCTTCCTTTTCTCCTTCTGTCTCCTTTTTTTTTTTTTTTTTTTTTGTGCTGTTGCATTGGTGATTTCTCTTTTCATGATATATATATGTATATATATATATATATATATATATATATATATATATATATATATATATATATATATATATATATATATATGTTTGTATGGGGGGGTACTTCGTGCCCCCCATGCCCCCCCCATGCCCCACCTGTGAATAGAGATATATACATATATATATATATATGTATATATATATATATATATATATATATATATATATATATATATATATATATATATATATATATATCTATATATATAAAAATAAGTTGTCTGTGTGTGGATCTGTGGATGGATCAGGTGACGTCACCTGAAAAAACTGGATCAGGTGACAAAACTGAAAACTGAGAAAACTAAAAAAAAGGCAAAAACTACAAAAAAAACTAAAAACTAATAAAAAAAAATAAAAAAGCTAAAAAACTAAAAAAACTAAAAAAAGGCAAAAACTACAAAAAAAAATAAAAACTAATAAAAAAGCTAAAAACTAAAAAAAACTAAAAAAAGGCAAAAACTACAAAAAAAACTAAAAACTAATAAAAAAAATAAAAAAGCTAAAAAACTAAAAAAAGGTAAAACACTAAAAAAACTAAAAACTAAAAAAAACTAAAAAAAAGTAAAAAACTGAAAAATAAGCTAAAATAAAGGTAAAAACCAATAAAAAACTAAAAAAAAAACTGAAAAAACTAAAAAAAGGCAAAAACTACAAAAAAAAATAAAAACTAATAAAAAAAGTAAAAAAGCTAAAAAAAACTAAAAAAATTAAAAAAAAGGTAAAAAACTAAAAAAAAAATAAAAAATAAAAAAAAACTAAAAACAAGGAAAAAACTGAAAAATAAGCTAAAATAAAGGTAAAAACCAATAAAAAACTAAAAAGAAAAAAAGGAAAAAACTAAAAAAAATTTTCATCTAAAAAACTAAAAAAACTAAAAAAGGTAAAAACTAAAAGAACTAAAAAAGAAAAAAATAAATGACGACACTCAAAGAGAAAGCGACCAGGACAAAAGGAATGTTCTATTAGCAATCAACAAAGCACCGGGACACAGGGAGTATAAATGACGACCAGGACATAAGTAAAAAAAAACTAACAAAACTAAAAAGAAGGTAAAAACTACAAAAAAACTAAAAAGAAAAAACTAAAAAAAGGCAAAAACTACAAAAAAAAACTAAAAACTAATAAAAAAAGCTAAAAAACTAAAAAACTAAAAACTATAAAAAAAAATAAAAAAGCTAAAAAACTAAAAAAACTAAAAAAAGGTAAAAAACTAAAAAAAACTAAAAACTAAAAAAAAGGGAAAAAACTGAAAAATAAGCTAAAATAAAGGTAAAAACCAATAAAAAACTAAAAAAAAAACTGAAAAAACTAAAAAAAGGCAAAAACTACAAAAAAAAACTAAAAACTAATAAAAAAAGTAAAAAAGCTAAAAAACTAAAAAAACTAAAAAAACTAAAAAAAAGGTAAAAAACTAAAAAAAAAATAAAAAATAAAAAACAAAAAAAAATAAAAAAGAGGAAAAAACTGAAAAATAAGCTAAATAAAGGTAAAAACCAATAAAAAACTAAAAGAAAAAAAGGAAAAAACTAAAAAAAATTTTCATCTAAAAAACTAAAAAAAACTAAAAAAGGTAAAAACTAAAAGAACTAAAAAAGAAAAAAATAAATGACGACACTCAAAGAGAAAGCGACCAGGACAAAAGGAATGTTCGATTAGCAATCAACAAAGCACCGGGACACAGGGAGTATAAATGACGACCAGGACATAAGTAAAAAAAAAACTAACAAAACTAAAAAGAAGGTAAAAACTACAAAAAAAAGAAAAAAAAACTAAAAACTAATAGAAAAACTAAAAAATCTAAAAATCTAAATAAACTAAAAAAGAAAAAAAAGGAAAAAATAAAGGAGAAAAACAAAACTAAAAAACGAATGTATATACAGACCGGGACACCGGGATACAAATGACGACCGGGACACAAGGAATATAAATGACGACCGGGACACAGGGACACAACTACAACGGGGACACCGGGGGAAACAGGGGGATATAAATGACGACCGGGACACCGGGACAGGGAATGGTCGATTAGCAATCACCATCAACAAAGCTCAAGGGCAATCATTAGAATCATGAGGTATAGATCTGAATACAGATTGTTTTCCCATGGACCATTATATGTTGCATGTTCAAGAGTCGGTAAACCTGACAATCTATTTATATGCAAAGACAATGGGACAGCAAAGAATGTTGTATATTCGCAAGTTTTACGTAGTTAAAACCATATATATATATATATATATATATATATATATATATATATATATATATATATATATATATATATATATATATATATATATATATATATATATATCTATATTCACAGGTGGGACATAGGGACACAACTACAATGGCGCGTAACGACTTACGCGCGCGGGGGGGCTTGGGGGGGGGCGAAGCGCCCCCACCAACTAGGTGTTGGGGTGGCGCGAAGCGCCACCCCAACAGCTAGTATCTATATATATAAAAATAGTTGTCTGTGGATCTGTGGATCGTGGATCAGGTGACGTCATGTTTCGGCTGACGTCATGAAATTAGTTGCCATCATTTTTGCTTTGAAGGTGACGTCATTAAAGTTATATAAGACATATGTTCGCGTAGAATTCTATTAATGTTTAAGTTTACAATGACTGATGAAGATGCTCAGAGAGTCTATGCCAAAAAACTTGCTGCTGATAGAGAAAGTCAGAAAAGAAAGCGTGCCGAGGAATCAAAAGAACAGCAAGGAAACAGGCTTGAGGCTAAAGAACTCAAAACCGCGCAGTTAGATGAAGATCCACCTGGACAGTGAGAGTCAAAACATATTAAAACTGAAAATGATAGCGATGATGATTGGGTTTGGGATTTTGACTTGGATAAGGTAATCAATGACTACCAGATTTTAGTTAAAAAAACAAAGGTTCGGCGATATGTACTTCATAGTGAAGCTGAAAAATAAAGAAGAAAAAGAAAACTGAAAAAAGAAAAAAGAGAAATTATAGACTGGGATACCGGGACACAAATGACTACCGGGACACAGGGAATATAAATGACGACCAGGACACAGGTATTTAAGAATATCGTTCAAAGACAAATTTTTAATTGTAAGAAGACCGTTGAAAGAGAAATTTCTAATTGTAAAATGACTGAAAAACCTACAATGGCAACGGTACCACCATCGAAGTAGATAACCAGTGGGTTTACGGCCAACCTACCATCTTCAAAGATACCACGATAGGAAGACTCTACACCGTTCACCCCAATCAACATGAATGCTTCTTCTACGCCTGCTTTTGGTGAATGTACCCGGTCCGACCTCCTTTGAGTATTTGAGAACTGTAAACGGTACTATACATGACACTTACCGTAGTGCATGCCAAGCTCTGAATTTATTGGAGAATGACCAACACTGGGATAACTGCATCAATGACGCGTGCGAAACGTCAACCCCAAGTCAAATTCGTACACTTGCTCTCCATCAGCTCCTACAGAGTTATGGGAAAAATATAAGTCAAAAATAACCGAAGATATACTCCATCGAAAACAGTTAGAGACGTCAGAAATGACTTTTGATTTTACATCAGAAATTTATAACGACACTTTAGTTATTATAGAAGATTTGTGCGTACGTATGGCAAACAAACCTCTTCAGGATTTGGGAATGCCTTCACCTAACCGTATCGCTGCTGTTTCGACATGTGTAGAATTGGATCGTGAACAAAGGTACAGTACGAGTGATCTATTGTCGTATGTACAAAATAACATTTACAAGTTAACGTCGGAACAAAAAGACATTTATGATACGATAGACTCAATTTCAGGACGTATACAACTACCTGCTGATTTCTGTAGTTTAGTGACGTCCAAAAATGAATTGATTGAAAAAGTATTTCCGAATATTCTAAAAAATTATAAAAATAATAAATGGCTAAGTGAAAGAGCGATTCTCGCACCCAAAAATATAGACGTCCACGAAATCAACAATATTGTTTTGACCAAGATTCGAGACCAGGCAGTCCTTTGCAAGTCAGTCGACACAGTTTTGGAACCAAATGAAGCGGTTAATTATCCATCTGAATTTTTAAATTCCATATATCTTTCAGGGTTTCCACCACACGTGCTACAACTAAAAATAGGCGTACCAATAATACTTTTAAGAAATATCAACCCACCAAAGCTTTGCAATGGCACGCGACTTGCCGTAAAAAAAACAATGGAAAGCCTAATAGAGGCGACAATCTTGACAGGGCCTTTTGAGGGTAAGGCTGTTCTTATTCCTCGCATTCCCATGATTCCAACGGATCTGCCTTTTCAGTTTAAAAGATTGCAATTCCCAATTCGATTAGCATTTGCAATCACCATTAACAAAGCTCAAGGTCAATCATTAGAAAAATGTGGTATAGATCTTAATACTGATTGTTTTTCCCATGGACAATTGTACGTTGCATGTTCGAGGGTCGGTAAACCTGACAATCTATTTATATGCAGCGACAATTGGACAGTGAAGAATGTTGTATATTCGCAAGTTTTACGCAGTTAATTTGTATTGTATTCATCTATCTATCTATCTATATAAAAACGAGTTGTGTGTATGCATGTTTGTTTGTTTGTAAAAAGAGCGTTTGCATATGACGTCATTATTAGTGCATACGGCTTTGTATATGCACAGACAATGGGAAAGCCAAGAATGTTGTATATTCGCAATTTTTACATAGTTTAACTCCTGCAGACGAAATGAATGCTTGCCTGAAAAATTCTAATTTATGGGCACACGTAAAAATATTAAAATTAACTACAAATATGCGTGTCCGATTGCAAAATGATGATTCTGGTCAAACATTTTCAGATCAATTGCTGGCAATTGGAAACGGAAAGCTTCCAGTAGTGGGAAAGCCAAAAATGTTGTATATTCGCAATTTTTACGTAGTTTGAAACACATATATAAATCTATCTATATTCACAGGTGGGACACAGGGACACAACTACAATGGCGCGTAACTAATATGGCGCGTAACGACTTACGCGCGCGGGGGGGCGACTGAAGCGCCCCACCAACTAGGTGTTGGGGTGGCGCGAAGCGCCACCCCAACAGCTAGTATATATATATATATATATATATATATTTATATATATATATATATATATATATATATATATATATATATATATATATATATATATATATATATATATACTAGCTGTTGGGGTGGCGCTTCGCGCCACCCCAACACCTAGTTGGTGGGCGCTTCGCGCCCCCCCAAGCCCCCCCGCGCGCGTAAGTCGTTACGCGCCATATTAGTTACGCGCCATTGTAGCAGTGTCCCTGTGTCCCACCTGTGAATAGAGATAGATATAAATATATATTTTTAACTACGTAAAACATGCGAATATACAACATTCTTCGCTGTCCCATTGTCTGTGCATATAAATAGCATTTATATTCCCTGTGTCCCGGTCGTCATTTGTGTCCTGGTGTCCCAGTTTGTATTTCCTCTTTGAGTGTCCCGGTCTACATTTATATTCCCTGTGTCTATTCAAACAATCCCTGTGTCTCAGTCGTCAATTATATATCCCACCTGTGCCCCCGGCGTCCTCGTTGTAGTTGTGTCCCTGCATCCCGGTCGTCATTTATATTCCCGGTCGTGATTTGTGTCCGGGTGTCCCAGTCTGTAATTTTTCTTTGAGGTTCCTGGTCGTCATTTATATTCCCTCTGTGTCGGTCGTCATTTGTGTCCCGGTCTGTAATTTATCTTTGAGTGTTTTTTCTTTTTAGTTTTTTTTTAGTTTTTTACATTTTTTCAGTTTTTTTTCTTCTTTATTTTTCAGCGTCACTATGAAGTACATATCGCCGAACCTTCAGTCATTTTACAATTAAACATTTTTCCGTGAACGCATGTCTTAAATACCATTAAGTTGTGTCCCTGCGTCCCGGTCGTCATTTATATTCCCGGTCGTGATTTGTGTCCGGGTGTCCCAGTCTGTAATTTTTCTTTGAGGTTCCTGGTCGTCATTATATTCCCTCTGTGTCGGTCGTCATTTGTGTCCCGGTCTGTAATTTATCTTTGAGTGTTTTTTCTTTTTAGTTTTTTTTTAGTTTTTTACATTTTTTCAGTTTTTTTTCTTCTTTATTTTTCAGCGTCACTATGAAGTACATATCGCCGAACCTTCAGTCATTTTACAATTAAACATTTTTCCGTGAACGCATGTCTTAAATACCCTTAATGACGTCACCGTCAAAGCAAAAATGACGACAACTAATTTCATGACGTCAGCCGACACAGAAACATGACGTCACCTGATCCACAGACAGACAGACAACTTATTTTTATATATATAGATATATATAGAAGCGCCACCCCAACACCTAGTTGGTGAGGGCGCTTCGCGCCCCTCCTTTTCTCCTTTATTTTTTTCCTTTTTTATTTTTTTTCTTTTTTAGTTTATTTAGATTTTTAGATTTTTTAGTTTTTTATTAGTTTTTAGTTGTTTTTTTCTTTTTAGTTTTTTTGTAGTTTTTACCTTCTTTTTAGTTTTTAAGTTTTTTTTTACTTATGTCCTGGTCGTCATTTATACTCCCTGTGTCCCGGTGCGTTGTTGATTGCTAATCGAACATTCCTTTTGTCCCGGTCGCTTTCTCTTTGAGTGTCGTCATTTATTTAGATTGTCAGGTTTACCGACTCTTGAACATGCAATATATAATTGTCCATGGGAAAATTCCCTGTGTCCCGGTCGTCATTTATATTCCCAGTATCCCGGTTGTCATTTGTGTCCCAGTGTTCCAGTCTGTAATTTCTCTTTGAGCGTCCCGTTCGTCTTTGTTTGATGGTGAGCTTTGTTGCCCCTTGAGCTTTGTTGATGGTGATTGCTAATCGAACATTGCCTGTGTCCCCGTCGTCATTTATGTCCCCCCTGTGCCCCCGGCGTCACCGTTGTAGTTGTGTCCCTGCTTCCCGGTCGTCATTTATATTCCCTGTGTCCCGGTCGTCATCCCGGTATACATTCGTTTTTGACTTGGTATATGATGAAAAAATTTTTTAATTTTTTCCCTTTTTTTCCTTTTAGTTTTTTTTTATTGGTTTTGACCTTTTTATAGGTTTTTTAGTTTTTTTCTTTTTCTTTTTAGTTTTTTTTTGAAGTTTTTATCTTTTTAGTTTTTTTATTTTTATTTATATTTTTTTAGTTTTCTTTTTCTCCTTTATTTTTCAGTTTTTTTCCTTTTTTTAGTTTTTTTTCTTTTTTAGTTCTTTTAGATTTTACCTTTTTTAGTTTTTTTTAGTTTTTTTCCTTTTTTCTTTTTAGTTTTTTATTGGTTTTTACCTGTTTTGTAGCTTTTTCAGTTTTTTTTCGTTTTTTCTTTTTACTTTTTTTTTTAGTTTTTATCTTTTTTATTTTTTTTTATTTTTATTCTTAATTTTATTAGTTTTCTTTTTCTCTTCTATTTTTCAGTTTTTTCCTTTTTTTAAGTTTTTTTTTTAGTTTTTAGTTTTTTTAGTTTTTTAGTTTTTTTAGTTTTTTAGCTTTTCAGTTTTTTTTAGTTTTTAGTTTTTTACCTTTTTTAGCCTAACCAGGATTTGAACCTGGGACCTTCATTCTCCGTTCTGACACCCTCTCTCATCGAGTGACTACTCCAGCATGTTCATTTTGGTGTTTTAAATGGTATATTATTAACCAAATTAATGTGTTTTACAATATACTAAGCATAGTCAAAGCAAAAATGACGACAACTAATTTCATGACGTCAGCCGAAACATGACGTCACCTGATCCACAGATCCACACACAGACAACTTATTTTATATATATAGATATATATATATACATATATATATATAAATATATATATATATATACATATATATATATATATATATATATATATATATATATATATCTATATATATATATATATATATATATATATATATATATATATATATACATATATATACATATATATATATATATATATAAATATATATATATATATATATATATATATGTTTTTAACTGCGTAAAACTTGCGAATATACAACATTCTTCGCTGTCCCATTGTCTGTGCCTATAAATGGATTTTCAGGTTTACTGACTCTTGAACATGCAACATATAATTGTCCATGGGAAAAACAATCCGTATTCAGATCTATAACTCATTATTCTAATGATGTGTCCCTGTGTCCCGGTCGTCATTTGTATCCCGGTGTCCCAGTTTGTAATTTCTCTTTGAGTGTCCCGGTGTCCCGGTCGTCATTTGTGTCCCAGTGTCCCGGTCTGTCATTTCTTTTCAAACAGTCCCTGTGTCCCGGTCGTCATTTATATATCCCGCCTGGCCCCCGACGTCCCTGTTGTAGTTTTGTCCCTGTGTCCTGGTCGTCATTTATCTTCCCTGTGTTCCCGTTATGATTTGTGTCCGGGCGTCCCAGTCTGTGATTTCTCTTTGTGGTTCCCGGTCGTCATATATATTCCCTGTGTCCCGGTATATAATTTCATCAGTTGACAAACATGACGTCAGTCGACAAACAATTTCATGATGCATACACCTCAATTCTTATAATGACGTCAGTCGACAAACATGACGTCAGTCAACACACAAACATGACGTCACTCGACACACACACACACAGACAACTTATTTTTATACTAGCTGTTGGGGTGGCGCTTCGCACCCCCCAAGCCCCCCCGCGCGCGTAAGTCGTTACGTGCCATATTAGTTACGCGCCATTGTAGTTGTGTCCCTGTGTCCCACCTGTGAATAGATATATATATATATATATATATATATATATATATATATATATATATATATATATATATATATATATATATATATATATATATATATATATATATATATATATATATATATATATATATATATACTAGCTGGTGGTGGGGCGCTTCGCGCCCCCCCCAAGCCCCCCCGCGCGCGTAAGTCGTTACGCGCCATATTAGTTACGCGCCATTGTAGTTACGCGCC
>NC_088880.1:36816364-36845580 GCF_032884065.1 Artemia franciscana | reverse complement strand
AAAGACTTTTCACTATTCAATAAATAGATATCAATAGTAGATAAAACAGTGAAAGTTTGATTCTAGCTAGTCTACTATTTCTATGAGTCATATGCAAGACGTCATTTTAGAAAGGCTTTTTCACTATTCAATAAATAGATATCAATAGTAGATAGAACAGTGAAAGTTTGATTCTAGCTAGTCTATCTACTATTTCTATGAGTCATATGCAAGACGTCATTTTAGAAAAGACTTTTTCACTATTCAATAAATAGATATCAATAGTAGATAGAACAGTGAAAGTTTGATTCTAGCTAGTCTATCTACTATTTCTATGAGTCATATGCAAGACGTCATTTTAGAAAAGACTTTTTCACTATTCAATAAATAGATATTCAATAAAAAGTCTTTTCTAAAATGACGTCTTGTATATGACTCATAGAAATAGTAGATAGACTAGCTAGAATCAAACTTTCACTGTTCTATCTACTATTGATATCTATTTATTGAATAGTGAAAAAGTCTTTTCTAAAATGACGTCTTGCATATGACTCATAGAAATAGTAGATAGACTAGCTAGAATCAAACTTTTACTGTTCTATCTACTATTGATATCTATTTATTGAATAGTGAAAAAGTTTTTTTAAAATGACGTCTTGCATATGACTCATAGAAATAGTAGAGACTAGCTAGAATCAAACTTTCACTGTTCTATCTACTATTGATATCTATTTATTGAATAGTGAAAAAGTCTTTTCTAAAATGACGTCTTGCATATGACTCATAGAAATAGTAGATAGACTAGCTAGAATCAAACTTTTACTGTTCTATCTACTATTGATATCTATTTATTGAATAGTGAAAAAGTCTTTTCTAAAATGACGTCTTGCATATGACTCATAGAAATAGTAGATAGACTAGCTAGAATCAAACTTTCACTGTTCTATCTACTATTGATATCTATTTATTGAATAGTGAAAAAGTCTTTTCTAAAATGACGTCTTGCATATGACTCATCAAACTTTCATATACAATAGTTCTATCTACTATTGATATCTATTTATTGAATAGTGAAAAAGTCTTTTCTAAAATGACGTCTTGCATATGACTCATAGAAATAGTAGATAGACTAGCTAGAATCAAACTTTCACTGTTTTATCTACTATTGATATCTATTTATTGAATAGTGAAAAAGTCTTTTCTAAAATGACGTCTTGCATATGACTCATAGAAATAGTAGATAGACTAGCTAGAATCAAACTTTCACTGTTCTATCTACTATTGATATCTATTTATTGAATAGTGAAAAAGTCTTTTCTAAAATGACGTCTTGCATATGACTCATAGAAATAGTAGATAGACTAGCTAGAATCAAACTTTCACTGTTCTATCTACTATTGATATCTATTTATTGAATAGTGAAAAAGTCTTTTCTAAAATGACGTCTTGCATATGACTCATAGAAATAGTAGATAGACTAGCTAGAATCAAACTTTCACTGTTCTATCTACTATTGATATCTATTTATTGAATAGTGAAAAAGTCTTTTCTAAAATGACGTCTTGCATATGACTCATAGAAATAGTAGATAGACTAGCTAGAATCAAACTTTCACTGTTCTATCTACTATTGATATCTATTTATTGAATAGTGAAAAAGTCTTTTCTAAAATGACGTCTTGCATATGACTCATAGAAATAGTAGATAGACTAGCTAGAATCAAACTTTCACTGTTCTATCTACTATTGATATCTATTTATTGAATAGTGAAAAAGTCTTTTCTAAAATGACGTCTTGCATATGACTCATAGAAATAGTAGATAGACTAGCTAGAATCAAACTTTCACTGTTCTATCTACTATTGATATCTATTTATTGAATAGTGAAAAAGTCTTTTCTAAAATGACGTCTTGCATATGACTCATAGAAATAGTAGATAGACTAGCTAGAATCAAACTTTCACTGTTCTATCTACTATTGATATCTATTTATTGAATAGTGAAAAAGTCTTTTCTAAAATGACGTCTTGCATATGACTCATAGAAATAGTAGATAGACTAGCTAGAATCAAACTTTCACTGTTCTATCTACTATTGATATCTATTTATTGAATAGTGAAAAAGTCTTTTCTAAAATGACGTCTTGCATATGACTCATAGAAATAGTAGATAGACTAGCTAGAATCAAACTTTCACTGTTCTATCTACTATTGATATCTATTTATTGAATAGTGAAAAAGTCTTTTCTAAAATGACGTCTTGCATATGACTCATAGAATAGATAGTAGATAGACTAGCTAGAATCAAACTTTCACTGTTCTATCTACTATTGATATCTATTTATTGAATAGTGAAAAAGTCTTTTCTAAAATGACGTCTTGCATATGACTCATAGTAGATAGACTAGCTAGAATCAAACTTTCACTGTTCTATCTACTATTGATATCTATTTATTGAATAGTGAAAAAGTCTTTTCTAAAATGACGTCTTGCATATGACTCATAGAAATAGTAGATAGACTAGCTAGAATCAAACTTTCACTGTTCTATCTACTATTGATATCTATTTATTGAATAGTGAAAAAGTCTTTTCTAAAATGACGTCTTGCATATGACTCATAGAAATAGTAGATAGACTAGCTAGAATCAAACTTTCACTGTTCTATCTACTATTGATATCTATTTATTGAATAGTGAAAAAGTCTTTTCTAAAATGACGTCTTGCATATGACTCATAGAAATAGTAGATAGACTAGCTAGAATCAAACTTTCACTGTTCTATCTACTATTGATATCTATTTATTGAATAGTGAAAAAGTCTTTTCTAAAATGACGTCTTGCATATGACTCATAGAAATAGTAGATAGACTAGCTAGAATCAAACTTTCACTGTTCTATCTACTATTGATATCTATTTATTGAATAGTGAAAAAGTCTTTTCTAAAATGACGTCTTGCATATGACTCATAGAAATAGTAGATAGACTAGCTAGAATCAAACTTTCACTGTTCTATCTACTATTGATATCTATTTATTGAATAGTGAAAAAGTCTTTTCTAAAATGACGTCTTGCATATGACTCATAGAAATAGTAGATAGACTAGCTAGAATCAAACTTTCACTGTTCTATCTACTATTGATATCTATTTATTGAATAGTGAAAAAGTCTTTTCTAAAATGACGTCTTGCATATGACTCATAGAAATAGTAGATAGACTAGCTAGAATCAAACTTTCACTGTTCTATCTACTATTGATATCTATTTATTGAATAGTGAAAAAGTCTTTTCTAAAATGACGTCTTGCATATGACTCATAGAAATAGTAGATAGACTAGCTAGAATCAAACTTTCACTGTTCTATCTACTATTGATATCTATTTATTGAATAGTGAAAAAGTCTTTTCTAAAATGACGTCTTGCATATGACTCATAGAAATAGTAGATAGACTAGCTAGAATCAAACTTTCACTGTTCTATCTACTATTGATATCTATTTATTGAATAGTGAAAAAGTCTTTTCTAAAATGACGTCTTGCATATGACTCATAGAAATAGTAGATAGACTAGCTAGAATCAAACTTTCACTGTTCTATCTACTATTGATATCTATTTATTGAATAGTGAAAAAGTCTTTTCTAAAATGACGTCTTGCATATGACTCATAGAAATAGTAGATAGACTAGCTAGAATCAAACTTTCACTGTTCTATCTACTATTGATATCTATTTATTGAATAGTGAAAAAGTCTTTTCTAAAATGACGTCTTGCATATGACTCATAGAAATAGTAGATAGACTAGCTAGAATCAAACTTTCACTGTTCTATCTACTATTGATATCTATTTATTGAATAGTGAAAAAGTCTTTTCTAAAATGACGTCTTGCATATGACTCATAGAAATAGTAGATAGACTAGCTAGAATCAAACTTTCACTGTTCTATCTACTATTGATATCTATTTATTGAATAGTGAAAAAGTCTTTTCTAAAATGACGTCTTGCATATGACTCATAGAAATAGTAGATAGACTAGCTAGAATCAAACTTTCACTGTTCTATCTACTATTGATATCTATTTATTGAATAGTGAAAAAGTCTTTTCTAAAATGACGTCTTGCATATGACTCATAGAAATAGTAGATAGACTAGCTAGAATCAAACTTTCACTGTTCTATCTACTATTGATATCTATTTATTGAATAGTGAAAAAGTCTTTTCTAAAATGACGTCTTGCATATGACTCATAGAAATAGTAGATAGACTAGCTAGAATCAAACTTTCACTGTTCTATCTACTATTGATATCTATTTATTGAATAGTGAAAAAGTCTTTTCTAAAATGACGTCTTGCATATGACTCATAGAAATAGTAGATAGACTAGCTAGAATCAAACTTTCACTGTTCTATCTACTATTGATATCTATTTATTGAATAGTGAAAAAGTCTTTTCTAAAATGACGTCTTGCATATGACTCATAGAAATAGTAGATAGACTAGCTAGAATCAAACTTTCACTGTTCTATCTACTATTGATATCTATTTATTGAATAGTGAAAAAGTCTTTTCTAAAATGACGTCTTGCATATGACTCATAGAAATAGTAGATAGACTAGCTAGAATCAAACTTTCACTGTTCTATCTACTATTGATATCTATTTATTGAATAGTGAAAAAGTCTTTTCTAAAATGACGTCTTGCATATGACTCATAGAAATAGTAGATAGACTAGCTAGAATCAAACTTTCACTGTTCTATCTACTATTGATATCTATTTATTGAATAGTGAAAAAGTCTTTTCTAAAATGACGTCTTGCATATGACTCATAGAAATAGTAGATAGACTAGCTAGAATCAAACTTTCACTGTTCTATCTACTATTGATATCTATTTATTGAATAGTGAAAAAGTCTTTTCTAAAATGACGTCTTGCATATGACTCATAGAAATAGTAGATAGACTAGCTAGAATCAAACTTTCACTGTTCTATCTACTATTGATATCTATTTATTGAATAGTGAAAAAGTCTTTTCTAAAATGACGTCTTGCATATGACTCATAGAAATAGTAGATAGACTAGCTAGAATCAAACTTTCACTGTTCTATCTACTATTGATATCTATTTATTGAATAGTGAAAAAGTCTTTTCTAAAATGACGTCTTGCATATGACTCATAGAAATAGTAGATAGACTAGCTAGAATCAAACTTTCACTGTTCTATCTACTATTGATATCTATTTATTGAATAGTGAAAAAGTCTTTTCTAAAATGACGTCTTGCATATGACTCATAGAAATAGTAGATAGACTAGCTAGAATCAAACTTTCACTGTTCTATCTACTATTGATATCTATTTATTGAATAGTGAAAAAGTCTTTTCTAAAATGACGTCTTGCATATGACTCATAGAAATAGTAGATAGACTAGCTAGAATCAAACTTTCACTGTTCTATCTACTATTGATATCTATTTATTGAATAGTGAAAAAGTCTTTTCTAAAATGACGTCTTGCATATGACTCATAGAAATAGTAGATAGACTAGCTAGAATCAAACTTTCACTGTTCTATCTACTATTGATATCTATTTATTGAATAGTGAAAAAGTCTTTTCTAAAATGACGTCTTGCATATGACTCATAGAAATAGTAGATAGACTAGCTAGAATCAAACTTTCACTGTTCTATCTACTATTGATATCTATTTATTGAATATGAAAAAGTCTTTTCTAAAATGACGTCTTGCATATGACTCATAGAAATAGTAGATAGACTAGCTAGAATCAAACTTTCACTGTTCTATCTACTATTGATATCTATTTATTGAATAGTGAAAAAGTCTTTTCTAAAATGACGTCTTGCATATGACTCATAGAAATAGTAGATAGACTAGCTAGAATCAAACTTTCACTGTTCTATCTACTATTGATATCTATTTATTGAATAGTGAAAAAGTCTTTTCTAAAATGACGTCTTGCATATGACTCATAGAAATAGTAGATAGACTAGCTAGAATCAAACTTTCACTGTTCTATCTACTATTGATATCTATTTATTGAATAGTGAAAAAGTCTTTTCTAAAATGACGTCTTGCATATGACTCATAGAAATAGTAGATAGACTAGCTAGAATCAAACTTTCACTGTTCTATCTACTATTGATATCTATTTATTGAATAGTGAAAAAGTCTTTTCTAAAATGACGTCTTGCATATGACTCATAGAAATAGTAGATAGACTAGCTAGAATCAAACTTTCACTGTTCTATCTACTATTGATATCTATTTATTGAATAGTGAAAAAGTCTTTTCTAAAATGACGTCTTGCATATGACTCATAGAAATAGTAGATAGACTAGCTAGAATCAAACTTTCACTGTTCTATCTACTATTGATATCTATTTATTGAATAGTGAAAAAGTCTTTTCTAAAATGACGTCTTGCATATGACTCATAGAAATAGTAGATAGACTAGCTAGAATCAAACTTTCACTGTTCTATCTACTATTGATATCTATTTATTGAATAGTGAAAAAGTCTTTTCTAAAATGACGTCTTGCATATGACTCATAGAAATAGTAGATAGACTAGCTAGAATCAAACTTTCACTGTTCTATCTACTATTGATATCTATTTATTGAATAGTGAAAAAGTCTTTTCTAAAATGACGTCTTGCATATGACTCATAGAAATAGTAGATAGACTAGCTAGAATCAAACTTTCACTGTTCTATCTACTATTGATATCTATTTATTGAATAGTGAAAAAGTCTTTTCTAAAATGACGTCTTGCATATGACTCATAGAAATAGTAGATAGACTAGCTAGAATCAAACTTTCACTGTTCTATCTACTATTGATATCTATTTATTGAATAGTGAAAAAGTCTTTTCTAAAATGACGTCTTGCATATGACTCATAGAAATAGTAGATAGACTAGCTAGAATCAAACTTTCACTGTTCTATCTACTATTGATATCTATTTATTGAATAGTGAAAAAGTCTTTTCTAAAATGACGTCTTGCATATGACTCATAGAAATAGTAGATAGACTAGCTAGAATCAAACTTTCACTGTTCTATCTACTATTGATATCTATTTATTGAATAGTGAAAAAGTCTTTTCTAAAATGACGTCTTGCATATGACTCATAGAAATAGTAGATAGACTAGCTAGAATCAAACTTTCACTGTTCTATCTACTATTGATATCTATTTATTGAATAGTGAAAAAGTCTTTTCTAAAATGACGTCTTGCATATGACTCATAGAAATAGTAGATAGACTAGCTAGAATCAAACTTTCACTGTTCTATCTACTATTGATATCTATTTATTGAATAGTGAAAAAGTCTTTTCTAAAATGACGTCTTGCATATGACTCATAGAAATAGTAGATAGACTAGCTAGAATCAAACTTTCACTGTTCTATCTACTATTGATATCTATTTATTGAATAGTGAAAAAGTCTTTTCTAAAATGACGTCTTGCATATGACTCATAGAAATAGTAGATAGACTAGCTAGAATCAAACTTTCACTGTTCTATCTACTATTGATATCTATTTATTGAATAGTGAAAAAGTCTTTTCTAAAATGACGTCTTGCATATGACTCATAGAAATAGTAGATAGACTAGCTAGAATCAAACTTTCACTGTTCTATCTACTATTGATATCTATTTATTGAATAGTGAAAAAGTCTTTTCTAAAATGACTCTTGCATATGACTCATAGAAATAGTAGATAGACTAGCTAGAATCAAACTTTCACTGTTCTATCTACTATTGATATCTATTTATTGAATAGTGAAAAAGTCTTTTCTAAAATGACGTCTTGCATATGACTCATAGAAATAGTAGATAGACTAGCTAGAATCAAACTTTCACTGTTCTATCTACTATTGATATCTATTTATTGAATAGTGAAAAAGTCTTTTCTAAAATGACGTCTTGCATATGACTCATAGAAATAGTAGATAGACTAGCTAGAATCAAACTTTCACTGTTCTATCTACTATTGATATCTATTTATTGAATAGTGAAAAAGTCTTTTCTAAAATGACGTCTTGCATATGACTCATAGAAATAGTAGATAGACTAGCTAGAATCAAACTTTCACTGTTCTATCTACTATTGATATCTATTTATTGAATAGTGAAAAAGTCTTTTCTAAAATGACGTCTTGCATATGACTCATAGAAATAGTAGATAGACTAGCTAGAATCAAACTTTCACTGTTCTATCTACTATTGATATCTATTTATTGAATAGTGAAAAAGTCTTTTCTAAAATGACGTCTTGCATATGACTCATAGAAATAGTAGATAGACTAGCTAGAATCAAACTTTCACTGTTCTATCTACTATTGATATCTATTTATTGAATAGTGAAAAAGTCTTTTCTAAAATGACGTCTTGCATATGACTCATAGAAATAGTAGATAGACTAGCTAGAATCAAACTTTCACTGTTCTATCTACTATTGATATCTATTTATTGAATAGTGAAAAAGTCTTTTCTAAAATGACGTCTTGCATATGACTCATAGAAATAGTAGATAGACTAGCTAGAATCAAACTTTCACTGTTCTATCTACTATTGATATCTATTTATTGAATAGTGAAAAAGTCTTTTCTAAAATGACGTCTTGCATATGACTCATAGAAATAGTAGATAGACTAGCTAGAATCAAACTTTCACTGTTCTATCTACTATTGATATCTATTTATTGAATAGTGAAAAAGTCTTTTCTAAAATGACGTCTTGCATATGACTCATAGAAATAGTAGATAGACTAGCTAGAATCAAACTTTCACTGTTCTATCTACTATTGATATCTATTTATTGAATAGTGAAAAAGTCTTTTCTAAAATGACGTCTTGCATATGACTCATAGAAATAGTAGATAGACTAGCTAGAATCAAACTTTCACTGTTCTATCTACTATTGATATCTATTTATTGAATAGTGAAAAAGTCTTTTCTAAAATGACGTCTTGCATATGACTCATAGAAATAGTAGATAGACTAGCTAGAATCAAACTTTCACTGTTCTATCTACTATTGATATCTATTTATTGAATAGTGAAAAAGTCTTTTCTAAAATGACGTCTTGCATATGACTCATAGAAATAGTAGATAGACTAGCTAGAATCAAACTTTCACTGTTCTATCTACTATTGATATCTATTTATTGAATAGTGAAAAAGTCTTTTCTAAAATGACGTCTTGCATATGACTCATAGAAATAGTAGATAGACTAGCTAGAATCAAACTTTCACTGTTCTATCTACTATTGATATCTATTTATTGAATAGTGAAAAAGTCTTTTCTAAAATGACGTCTTGCATATGACTCATAGAAATAGTAGATAGACTAGCTAGAATCAAACTTTCACTGTTCTATCTACTATTGATATCTATTTATTGAATAGTGAAAAAGTCTTTTCTAAAATGACGTCTTGCATATGACTCATAGAAATAGTAGATAGACTAGCTAGAATCAAACTTTCACTGTTCTATCTACTATTGATATCTATTTATTGAATAGTGAAAAAGTCTTTTCTAAAATGACGTCTTGCATATGACTCATAGAAATAGTAGATAGACTAGCTAGAATCAAACTTTCACTGTTCTATCTACTATTGATATCTATTTATTGAATAGTGAAAAAGTCTTTTCTAAAATGACGTCTTGCATATGACTCATAGAAATAGTAGATAGACTAGCTAGAATCAAACTTTCACTGTTCTATCTACTATTGATATCTATTTATTGAATAGTGAAAAAGTCTTTTCTAAAATGACGTCTTGCATATGACTCATAGAAATAGTAGATAGACTAGCTAGAATCAAACTTTCACTGTTCTATCTACTATTGATATCTATTTATTGAATAGTGAAAAAGTCTTTTCTAAAATGACGTCTTGCATATGACTCATAGAAATAGTAGATAGACTAGCTAGAATCAAACTTTCACTGTTCTATCTACTATTGATATCTATTTATTGAATAGTGAAAAAGTCTTTTCTAAAATGACGTCTTGCATATGACTCATAGAAATAGTAGATAGACTAGCTAGAATCAAACTTTCACTGTTCTATCTACTATTGATATCTATTTATTGAATAGTGAAAAAGTCTTTTCTAAAATGACGTCTTGCATATGACTCATAGAAATAGTAGATAGACTAGCTAGAATCAAACTTTCACTGTTCTATCTACTATTGATATCTATTTATTGAATAGTGAAAAAGTCTTTTCTAAAATGACGTCTTGCATATGACTCATAGAAATAGTAGATAGACTAGCTAGAATCAAACTTTCACTGTTCTATCTACTATTGATATCTATTTATTGAATAGTGAAAAAGTCTTTTCTAAAATGACGTCTTGCATATGACTCATAGAAATAGTAGATAGACTAGCTAGAATCAAACTTTCACTGTTCTATCTACTATTGATATCTATTTATTGAATAGTGAAAAAGTCTTTTCTAAAATGACGTCTTGCATATGACTCATAGAAATAGTAGATAGACTAGCTAGAATCAAACTTTCACTGTTCTATCTACTATTGATATCTATTTATTGAATAGTGAAAAAGTCTTTTCTAAAATGACGTCTTGCATATGACTCATAGAAATAGTAGATAGACTAGCTAGAATCAAACTTTCACTGTTCTATCTACTATTGATATCTATTTATTGAATAGTGAAAAAGTCTTTTCTAAAATGACTCTTGCATATGACTCATAGAAATAGTAGATAGACTAGCTAGAATCAAACTTTCACTGTTCTATCTACTATTGATATCTATTTATTGAATAGTGAAAAAGTCTTTTCTAAAATGACGTCTTGCATATGACTCATAGAAATAGTAGATAGACTAGCTAGAATCAAACTTTCACTGTTCTATCTACTATTGATATCTATTTATTGAATAGTGAAAAAGTCTTTTCTAAAATGACGTCTTGCATATGACTCATAGAAATAGTAGATAGACTAGCTAGAATCAAACTTTCACTGTTCTATCTACTATTGATATCTATTTATTGAATAGTGAAAAAGTCTTTTCTAAAATGACGTCTTGCATATGACTCATAGAAATAGTAGATAGACTAGCTAGAATCAAACTTTCACTGTTCTATCTACTATTGATATCTATTTATTGAATAGTGAAAAAGTCTTTTCTAAAATGACGTCTTGCATATGACTCATAGAAATAGTAGATAGACTAGCTAGAATCAAACTTTCACTGTTCTATCTACTATTGATATCTATTTATTGAATAGTGAAAAAGTCTTTTCTAAAATGACGTCTTGCATATGACTCATAGAAATAGTAGATAGACTAGCTAGAATCAAACTTTCACTGTCTATCTACTATTGATATCTATTTATTGAATAGTGAAAAAGTCTTTTCTAAAATGACGTCTTGCATATGACTCATAGAAATAGTAGATAGACTAGCTAGAATCAAACTTTCACTGTTCTATCTACTATTGATATCTATTTATTGAATAGTGAAAAAGTCTTTTCTAAAATGACGTCTTGCATATGACTCATAGAAATAGTAGATAGACTAGCTAGAATCAAACTTTCACTGTTCTATCTACTATTGATATCTATTTATTGAATAGTGAAAAAGTCTTTTCTAAAATGACGTCTTGCATATGACTCATAGAAATAGTAGATAGACTAGCTAGAATCAAACTTTCACTGTTCTATCTACTATTGATATCTATTTATTGAATAGTGAAAAAGTCTTTTCTAAAATGACGTCTTGCATATGACTCATAGAAATAGTAGATAGACTAGCTAGAATCAAACTTTCACTGTTCTATCTACTATTGATATCTATTTATTGAATAGTGAAAAAGTCTTTTCTAAAATGACGTCTTGCATATGACTCATAGAAATAGTAGATAGACTAGCTAGAATCAAACTTTCACTGTTCTATCTACTATTGATATCTATTTATTGAATAGTGAAAAAGTCTTTTCTAAAATGACGTCTTGCATATGACTCATAGAAATAGTAGATAGACTAGCTAGAATCAAACTTTCACTGTTCTATCTACTATTGATATCTATTTATTGAATAGTGAAAAAGTCTTTTCTAAAATGACGTCTTGCATATGACTCATAGAAATAGTAGATAGACTAGCTAGAATCAAACTTTCACTGTTCTATCTACTATTGATATCTATTTATTGAATAGTGAAAAAGTCTTTTCTAAAATGACGTCTTGCATATGACTCATAGAAATAGTAGATAGACTAGCTAGAATCAAACTTTCACTGTTCTATCTACTATTGATATCTATTTATTGAATAGTGAAAAAGTCTTTTCTAAAATGACGTCTTGCATATGACTCATAGAAATAGTAGATAGACTAGCTAGAATCAAACTTTCACTGTTCTATCTACTATTGATATCTATTTATTGAATAGTGAAAAAGTCTTTTCTAAAATGACGTCTTGCATATGACTCATAGAAATAGTAGATAGACTAGCTAGAATCAAACTTTCACTGTTCTATCTACTATTGATATCTATTTATTGAATAGTGAAAAAGTCTTTTCTAAAATGACGTCTTGCATATGACTCATAGAAATAGTAGATAGACTAGCTAGAATCAAACTTTCACTGTTCTATCTACTATTGATATCTATTTATTGAATAGTGAAAAAGTCTTTTCTAAAATGACGTCTTGCATATGACTCATAGAAATAGATAGACTAGCTAGAATCAAACTTTCACTGTTCTATCTACTATTGATATCTATTTATTGAATAGTGAAAAAGTCTTTTCTAAAATGACGTCTTGCATATGACTCATAGAAATAGTAGATAGACTAGCTAGAATCAAACTTTCACTGTTCTATCTACTATTGATATCTATTTATTGAATAGTGAAAAAGTCTTTTCTAAAATGACGTCTTGCATATGACTCATAGAAATAGTAGATAGACTAGCTAGAATCAAACTTTCACTGTTCTATCTACTATTGATATCTATTTATTGAATAGTGAAAAAGTCTTTTCTAAAATGACGTCTTGCATATGACTCATAGAAATAGTAGATAGACTAGCTAGAATCAAACTTTCACTGTTCTATCTACTATTGATATCTATTTATTGAATAGTGAAAAAGTCTTTTCTAAAATGACGTCTTGCATATGACTCATAGAAATAGTAGATAGACTAGCTAGAATCAAACTTTCACTGTTCTATCTACTATTGATATCTATTTATTGAATAGTGAAAAAGTCTTTTCTAAAATGACGTCTTGCATATGACTCATAGAAATAGTAGATAGACTAGCTAGAATCAAACTTTCACTGTTCTATCTACTATTGATATCTATTTATTGAATAGTGAAAAAGTCTTTTCTAAAATGACGTCTTGCATATGACTCATAGAAATAGTAGATAGACTAGCTAGAATCAAACTTTCACTGTTCTATCTACTATTGATATCTATTTATTGAATAGTGAAAAAGTCTTTCTAAAATGACGTCTTGCATATGACTCATAGAAATAGTAGATAGACTAGCTAGAATCAAACTTTCACTGTTCTATCTACTATTGATATCTATTTATTGAATAGTGAAAAAGTCTTTTCTAAAATGACGTCTTGCATATGACTCATAGAAATAGTAGATAGACTAGCTAGAATCAAACTTTCACTGTTCTATCTACTATTGATATCTATTTATTGAATAGTGAAAAAGTCTTTTCTAAAATGACGTCTTGCATATGACTCATAGAAATAGTAGATAGACTAGCTAGAATCAAACTTTCACTGTTCTATCTACTATTGATATCTATTTATTGAATAGTGAAAAAGTCTTTTCTAAAATGACGTCTTGCATATGACTCATAGAAATAGTAGATAGACTAGCTAGAATCAAACTTTCACTGTTCTATCTACTATTGATATCTATTTATTGAATAGTGAAAAAGTCTTTTCTAAAATGACGTCCTTGCATATGACTCATAGAAATAGTAGATAGACTAGCTAGAATCAAACTTTCACTGTTCTATCTACTATTGATATCTATTTATTGAATAGTGAAAAAGTCTTTTCTAAAATGACGTCTTGCATATGACTCATAGAATAGTAGATAGACTAGCTAGAATCAAACTTTCACTGTTTATCTACTATTGATATCTATTTATTGAATAGTGAAAAAGTCTTTTCTAAAATGACGTCTTGCATATGACTCATAGAAATAGTAGATAGACTAGCTAGAATCAAACTTTCACTGTTCTATCTACTATTGATATCTATTTATTGAATAGTGAAAAAGTCTTTTCTAAAATGACGTCTTGCATATGACTCATAGAAATAGTAGATAGACTAGCTAGAATCAAACTTTCACTGTTCTATCTACTATTGATATCTATTTATTGAATAGTGAAAAAGTCTTTTCTAAAATGACGTCTTGCATATGACTCATAGAAATAGTAGATAGACTAGCTAGAATCAAACTTTCACTGTTCTATCTACTATTGATATCTATTTATTGAATAGTGAAAAAGTCTTTTCTAAAATGACGTCTTGCATATGACTCATAGAAATAGTAGATAGACTAGCTAGAATCAAACTTTCACTGTTCTATCTACTATTGATATCTATGAAAAAGTCTTTTCTAAAATGACTCTTGCATATGACTCATAGAAATAGTAGATAGACTAGCTAGAATCAAACTTTCACTGTTCTATCTACTATTGATATCTATTTATTGAATAGTGAAAAAGTCTTTTCTAAAATGACGTCTTGCATATGACTCATAGAAATAGTAGATAGACTAGCTAGAATCAAACTTTCACTGTTCTATCTACTATTGATATCTATTTATTGAATAGTGAAAAAGTCTTTTCTAAAATGACGTCTTGCATATGACTCATAGAAATAGTAGATAGACTAGCTAGAATCAAACTTCTCACTGTTCTATCTACTATTGATATCTATTTATTGAATAGTGAAAAAGTCTTTTCTAAAATGACTCTTGCATATGACTCATAGAAATAGTAGATAGACTAGCTAGAATCAAACTTTCACTGTTCTATCTACTATTGATATCTATTTATTGAATAGTGAAAAAGTCTTTTCTAAAATGACGTCTTGCATATGACTCATAGAAATAGTAGATAGACTAGCTAGAATCAAACTTTCACTGTTCTATCTACTATTGATATCTATTTATTGAATAGTGAAAAAGTCTTTTCTAAAATGACGTCTTGCATATGACTCATAGAAATAGTAGATAGACTAGCTAGAATCAAACTTTCACTGTTCTATCTACTATTGATATCTATTTATTGAATAGTGAAAAAGTCTTTTCTAAAATGACGTCTTGCATATGACTCATAGAAATAGTAGATAGACTAGCTAGAATCAAACTTTCACTGTTCTATCTACTATTGATATCTATTTATTGAATAGTGAAAAAGTCTTTTCTAAAATGACGTCTTGCATATGACTCATAGAAATAGTAGATAGACTAGCTAGAATCAAACTTTCACTGTTCTATCTACTATTTCTATGAGTCATATGCAAGACGTCATTTTAGAAAAGACTTTTTCACTATTCAATAAATAGATATCAATAGTAGATAGAACAGTGAAAGTTTGATTCTAGCTAGTCTATCTACTATTTCTATGAGTCATATGCAAGACGTCATTTTAGAAAAGACTTTTTCACTATTCAATAAATAGATATCAATAGTAGATAGAACAGTGAATCAAACTTTCACTAGTTCTATCTACTATTTCTATGAGTCATATGCAAGACGTCATTTTAGAAAAGACTTTTTCACTATTCAATAAATAGATATCAATAGTAGATAGAACAGAGAAAGTTTGATTCTAGCTAGTCTATCTACTATTTCTATGAGTCATATGCAAGACGTCATTTTAGAAAAGACTTTTTCACTATTCAATAAATAGATATCAATAGTAGATAGAACAGTGAAAGTTTGATTCTAGCTAGTCTATCTACTATTTCTATGAGTCATATGCAAGACGTCATTTTAGAAAAGACTTTTTCACTATTCAATAGATATCAATAGTAGATAGAACAGTGAAAGTTTGATTCTAGCTAGTCTATCTACTATTTCTATTTAGTCATATGCAAGAAAGTCATTTTAGAAAAGACTTTTTCACTATTCAATAAATAGATATCAATAGTAGATAGAACAGTGAAAGTTTGATTCTAGCTAGTCTATCTACTATTTCTATGAGTCATATGCAAGACGTCATTTTAGAAAAGACTTTTTCACTATTCAATAAATAGATATCAATAGTAGATAGAACAGTGAAAGTTTGATTCTAGCTAGTCTATCTACTATTGATATCTATTTATTGAATAGTGAAAAAGTCTTTTCTAAAATGACGTCTTGCATATGACTCATAGAAATAGTAGATAGACTAGCTAGAATCAAACTTTCACTGTTCTATCTACTATTGATATCTATTTATTGAATAGTGAAAAAGTCTTTTCTAAAATGACGTCTTGCATATGACTCATAGAAATAGTAGATAGACTAGCTAGAATCAAACTTTCACTGTTCTATCTACTATTGATATCTATTTATTGAATAGTGAAAAAGTCTTTTCTAAAATGACGTCTTGCATATGACTCATAGAAATAGTAGATAGACTAGCTAGAATCAAACTTTCACTGTTCTATCTACTATTGATATCTATTTATTGAATAGTGAAAAAGTCTTTTCTAAAATGACGTCTTGCATATGACTCATAGAAATAGTAGATAGACTAGCTAGAATCAAACTTTCACTGTTTATCTACTATTGATATCTATTTATTGAATAGTGAAAAAGTCTTTTCTAAAATGACGTCTTGCATATGACTCATAGAAATAGTAGATAGACTAGCTAGAATCAAACTTTCACTGTTCTATCTACTATTGATATCTATTTATTGAATAGTGAAAAAGTCTTTTCTAAAATGACGTCTTGCATATGACTCATAGAAATAGTAGATAAACTAGCTAGAATCAAACTTTCACTGTTCTATCTACTATTGATATCTATTTATTGAATAGTGAAAAAGTCTTTTCTAAAAGAGTCATTTAGCTTAGAAAATAAGTCTTTTAGAAAAGACTTTCACTTTCTAATAATAGATATCAATAGTAGATAGACAGTGAAAGTTGATCTAGCTAGTCTTCTACATTTCTAGAGTCTTATGCAAGACGTATTTAGAAAAGACTTTTTCACTATTCAATAAATAGATATCAATAGTAGATAGAACAGTGAAAGTTTGATTCTAGCTAGTCTATCTACTATTTCTATGAGTCATATGCAAGACGTCATTTTAGAAAAGACTTTTTCACTATTCAATAAATAGATATCAATAGTAGATAGAACAGTGAAAGTTTGATTCTAGCTAGTCTATCTACTATTTCTATGAGTCATATGCAAGACGTCATTTTAGAAAAGACTTTTTCACTATTCAATAAATAGATATCAATAGTAGATAGAACAGTGAAAGTTTGATTCTAGCTAGTCTATCTACTATTTCTATGAGTCATATGCAAGACGTCATTTTAGAAAAGACTTTTTCACTATTCAATAAATAGATATCAATAGTAGATAGAACAGTGAAAGTTTGATTCTAGCTAGTCTATCTACTATTTCTATGAGTCATATGCAAGACGTCATTTTAGAAAAGACTTTTTCACTATTCAATAAATAGATATCAATAGTAGATAGAACAGTGAAAGTTTGATTCTAGCTAGTCTATCTACTATTTCTATGAGTCATATGCAAGACGTCATTTTAGAAAAGACTTTTTCACTATTCAATAAATAGATATCAATAGTAGATAGAACAGTGAAAGTTTGATTCTAGCTAGTCTATCTACTATTTCTATGAGTCATATGCAAGACGTCATTTTAGAAAAGACTTTTTCACTATTCAATAAATAGATATCAATAGTAGATAGAACAGTGAAAGTTTGATTCTAGCTAGTCTATCTACTATTTCTATGAGTCATATGCAAGACGTCATTTTAGAAAAGACTTTTTCACTATTCAATAAATAGATATCAATAGTAGATAGAACAGTGAAAGTTTGATTCTAGCTAGTCTATCTACTATTTCTATGAGTCATATGCAAGACGTCATTTTAGAAAAGACTTTTTCACTATTCAATAAATAGATATCAATAGTAGATAGAACAGTGAAAGTTTGATTCTAGCTAGTCTATCTACTATTTCTATGAGTCATATGCAAGACGTCATTTTAGAAAAGACTTTTTCACTATTCAATAAATAGATATCAATAGTAGATAGAACAGTGAAAGTTTGATTCTAGCTAGTCTATCTACTATTTCTATGAGTCATATGCAAGACGTCATTTTAGAAAAGACTTTTTCACTATTCAATAAATAGATATCAATAGTAGATAGAACAGTGAAAGTTTGATTCTAGCTAGTCTATCTACTATTTCTATGAGTCATATGCAAGACGTCATTTTAGAAAAGACTTTTTCACTATTCAATA
This sequence comes from Artemia franciscana, assembly GCF_032884065.1. Lineage (NCBI taxonomy): Eukaryota > Metazoa > Arthropoda > Branchiopoda > Anostraca > Artemiidae > Artemia > Artemia franciscana. Next base: position 36,827,094 of record NC_088880.1, on the reverse strand, counting down.
AATAGATATCAATAGTAGATAGAACAGTGAAAGTTTGATTCTAGCTAGTCTATCTACTATTTCTATGAGTCATATGCAAGACGTCATTTTAGAAAAGACTTTTTCACTATTCAATAAATAGATATCAATAGTAGATAGAACAGTGAAAGTTTGATTCTAGCTAGTCTATCTACTATTTCTATGAGTCATATGCAAGACGTCATTTTAGAAAAGACTTTTTCACTATTCAATAAATAGATATCAATAGTAGATAGAACAGTGAAAGTTTGATTCTAGCTAGTCTATCTACTATTTCTATGAGTCATATGCAAGACGTCATTTTAGAAAAGACTTTTTCACTATTCAATAAATAGATATCAATAGTAGATAGAACAGTGAAAGTTTGATTCTAGCTAGTCTATCTACTATTTCTATGAGTCATATGCAAGACGTCATTTTAGAAAAGACTTTTTCACTATTCAATAAATAGATATCAATAGTAGATAGAACAGTGAAAGTTTGATTCTAGCTAGTCTATCTACTATTTCTATGAGTCATATGCAAGACGTCATTTTAGAAAAGACTTTTTCACTATTCAATAAATAGATATCAATAGTAGATAGAACAGTGAAAGTTTGATTCTAGCTAGTCTATCTACTATTTCTATGAGTCATATGCAAGACGTCATTTTAGAAAAGACTTTTTCACTATTCAATAAATAGATATCAATAGTAGATAGAACAGTGAAAGTTTGATTCTAGCTAGTCTATCTACTATTTCTATGAGTCATATGCAAGACGTCATTTTAGAAAAGACTTTTTCACTATTCAATAAATAGATATCAATAGTAGATAGAACAGTGAAAGTTTGATTCTAGCTAGTCTATCTACTATTTCTATGAGTCATATGCAAGACGTCATTTTAGAAAAGACTTTTTCACTATTCAATAAATAGATATCAATAGTAGATAGAACAGTGAAAGTTTGATTCTAGCTAGTCTATCTACTATTTCTATGAGTCATATGCAAGACGTCATTTTAGAAAAGACTTTTTCACTATTCAATAAATAGATATCAATAGTAGATAGAACAGTGAAAGTTTGATTCTAGCTAGTCTATCTACTATTTCTATGAGTCATATGCAAGACGTCATTTTAGAAAAGACTTTTTCACTATTCAATAAATAGATATCAATAGTAGATAGAACAGTGAAAGTTTGATTCTAGCTAGTCTATCTACTATTTCTATGAGTCATATGCAAGACGTCATTTTAGAAAAGACTTTTTCACTATTCAATAAATAGATATCAATAGTAGATAGAACAGTGAAAGTTTGATTCTAGCTAGTCTATCTACTATTTCTATGAGTCATATGCAAGACGTCATTTTAGAAAAGACTTTTTCACTATTCAATAAATAGATATCAATAGTAGATAGAACAGTGAAAGTTTGATTCTAGCTAGTCTATCTACTATTTCTATGAGTCATATGCAAGACGTCATTTTAGAAAAGACTTTTTCACTATTCAATAAATAGATATCAATAGTAGATAGAACAGTGAAAGTTTGATTCTAGCTAGTCTATCTACTATTTCTATGAGTCATATGCAAGACGTCATTTTAGAAAAGACTTTTTCACTATTCAATAAATAGATATCAATAGTAGATAGAACAGTGAAAGTTTGATTCTAGCTAGTCTATCTACTATTTCTATGAGTCATATGCAAGACGTCATTTTAGAAAAGACTTTTTCACTATTCAATAAATAGATATCAATAGTAGATAGAACAGTGAAAGTTTGATTCTAGCTAGTCTATCTACTATTTCTATGAGTCATATGCAAGACGTCATTTTAGAAAAGACTTTTTCACTATTCAATAAATAGATATCAATAGTAGATAGAACAGTGAAAGTTTGATTCTAGCTAGTCTATCTACTATTTCTATGAGTCATATGCAAGACGTCATTTTAGAAAAGACTTTTTCACTATTCAATAAATAGATATCAATAGTAGATAGAACAGTGAAAGTTTGATTCTAGCTAGTCTATCTACTATTTCTATGAGTCATATGCAAGACGTCATTTTAGAAAAGACTTTTTCACTATTCAATAAATAGATATCAATAGTAGATAGAACAGTGAAAGTTTGATTCTAGCTAGTCTATCTACTATTTCTATGAGTCATATGCAAGACGTCATTTTAGAAAAGACTTTTTCACTATTCAATAAATAGATATCAATAGTAGATAGAACAGTGAAAGTTTGATTCTAGCTAGTCTATCTACTATTTCTATGAGTCATATGCAAGACGTCATTTTAGAAAAGACTTTTTCACTATTCAATAAATAGATATCAATAGTAGATAGAACAGTGAAAGTTTGATTCTAGCTAGTCTATCTACTATTTCTATGAGTCATATGCAAGACGTCATTTTAGAAAAGACTTTTTCACTATTCAATAAATAGATATCAATAGTAGATAGAACAGTGAAAGTTTGATTCTAGCTAGTCTATCTACTATTTCTATGAGTCATATGCAAGACGTCATTTTAGAAAAGACTTTTTCACTATTCAATAAATAGATATCAATAGTAGATAGAACAGTGAAAGTTTGATTCTAGCTAGTCTATCTACTATTTCTATGAGTCATATGCAAGACGTCATTTTAGAAAAGACTTTTTCACTATTCAATAAATAGATATCAATAGTAGATAGAACAGTGAAAGTTTGATTCTAGCTAGTCTATCTACTATTTCTATGAGTCATATGCAAGACGTCATTTTAGAAAAGACTTTTTCACTATTCAATAAATAGATATCAATAGTAGATAGAACAGTGAAAGTTTGATTCTAGCTAGTCTATCTACTATTTCTATGAGTCATATGCAAGACGTCATTTTAGAAAAGACTTTTTCACTATTCAATAAATAGATATCAATAGTAGATAGAACAGTGAAAGTTTGATTCTAGCTAGTCTATCTACTATTTCTATGAGTCATATGCAAGACGTCATTTTAGAAAAGACTTTTTCACTATTCAATAAATAGATATCAATAGTAGATAGAACAGTGAAAGTTTGATTCTAGCTAGTCTATCTACTATTTCTATGAGTCATATGCAAGACGTCATTTTAGAAAAGACTTTTTCACTATTCAATAAATAGATATCAATAGTAGATAGAACAGTGAAAGTTTGATTCTAGCTAGTCTATCTACTATTTCTATGAGTCATATGCAAGACGTCATTTTAGAAAAGACTTTTTCACTATTCAATAAATAGATATCAATAGTAGATAGAACAGTGAAAGTTTGATTCTAGCTAGTCTATCTACTATTTCTATGAGTCATATGCAAGACGTCATTTTAGAAAAGACTTTTTCACTATTCAATAAATAGATATCAATAGTAGATAGAACAGTGAAAGTTTGATTCTAGCTAGTCTATCTACTATTTCTATGAGTCATATGCAAGACGTCATTTAGAAAAGACTTTTTCACTATTCAATAAATAGATATCAATAGTAGATAGAACAGTGAAAGTTTGATTCTAGCTAGTCTATCTACTATTTCTATGAGTCATATGCAAGACGTCATTTTAGAAAAGACTTTTTCACTATTCAATAAATAGATATCAATAGTAGATAGAACTGTGAAAGTTTGATTCTAGCTAGTCTATCTACTATTTCTATGAGTCATATGCAAGACGTCATTTTAGAAAAGACTTATTCACTATTCAATAAATAGATATCAATAGTAGATAGAACAGTGAAAGTTTGATTCTAGCTAGTCTATCTACTATTTCTATGAGTCATATGCAAGACGTCATTTTAGAAAAGACTTTTCACTATTCAATAAATAGATATCAATAGTAGATAGAACAGTGAAAGTTTGATTCTAGCTAGTCTATCTACTATTTCTATGAGTCATATGCAAGACGTCATTTTAGAAAAGACTTTTTCACTATTCAATAAATAGATATCAATAGTAGATAGAACAGTGAAAGTTTGATTCTAGCTAGTCTATCTACTATTTCTATGAGTCATATGCAAGACGTCATTTTAGGAAAAGACTTTTTCACTATTCAATAAATAGATATCAATAGTAGATAGAACAGTGAAAGTTTGATTCTAGCTAGTCTATCTACTATTTCTATGAGTCATATGCAAGACGTCATTTTAGAAAAGACTTTTTCACTATTCAATAAATAGATATCAATAGTAGATAGAACAGTGAAAGTTTGATTCTAGCTAGTCATCTACTATTCCATGAGTCATATGCAAGACGTCATTTTAGAAAAGACTTTTTCACTATTCAATAAATAGATATCAATAGTAGATAGAACAGTGAAAGTTTGATTCTAGCTAGTCTATCTACTATTTCTATGAGTCATATGCAAGACGTCATTTTAGAAAAGACTTTTTCACTATTCAATAAATAGATATCAATAGTAGATAGAACAGTGAAAGTTTGATTCTAGCTAGTCTATCTACTATTTCTATGAGTCATATGCAAGACGTCATTTTAGAAAAGACTTTTTCACTATTCAATAAATAGATATCAATAGTAGATAGAACAGTGAAAGTTTGATTCTAGCTAGTCTATCTACTATTTCTATGAGTCATATGCAAGACGTCATTTTAGAAAAGACTTTTTCACTATTCAATAAATAGATATCAATAGTAGATAGAACAGTGAAAGTTTGATTCTAGCTAGTCTATCTACTATTTCTATGAGTCATATGCAAGACGTCATTTTAGAAAAGACTTTTTCACTATTCAATAAATAGATATCAATAGTAGATAGAACAGTGAAAGTTTGATTCTAGCTAGTCTATCTACTATTTCTATGAGTCATATGCAAGACGTCATTTTAGAAAAGACTTTTTCACTATTCAATAAATAGATATCAATAGTAGATAGAACAGTGAAAGTTTGATTCTAGCTAGTCTATCTACTATTTCTATGAGTCATATGCAAGACGTCATTTTAGAAAAGACTTTTTCACTATTCAATAAATAGATATCAATAGTAGATAGAACAGTGAAAGTTTGATTCTAGCTAGTCTATCTACTATTTCTATGAGTCATATGCAAGACGTCATTTTAGAAAAGACTTTTTCACTATTCAATAAATAGATATCAATAGTAGATAGAACAGTGAAAAGACTTTTCACTATTCAATAAATAGATATCAATAGTAGATAGAACAGTGAAAGTTTGATTCTAGCTAGTCTATCTACTATTTCTATGAGTCATATGCAAGACGTCATTTTAGAAAAGACTTTTTCACTATTCAATAAATAGATATCAATAGTAGATAGAACAGTGAAAGTTTGATTCTAGCTAGTCTATCTACTAGACTAGACTTTTTTCACTATTCAATAAATAGATATCAATAGTAGATAGAACAGTGAAAGTTTGATTCTAGCTAGTCTATCTACTATTTCTATGAGTCATATGCAAGACGTCATTTAGAAAAGACTTTTCACTATTCAATAAATAGATATCAATAGTAGATAGAACAGTGAAAGTTTGATTCTAGCTAGTCTATCTACTATTTCTATGAGTCATATGCAAGACGTCATTTTAGAAAAGACTTTTTCACTATTCAATAAATAGATATCAATAGTAGATAGAACAGTGAAAGTTTGATTCTAGCTAGTCTATCTACTATTTCTATGATCATATGCAAGACGTCATTTTAGAAAAGACTTTTTCACTATTCAATAAATAGATATCATAGTAGATAGAACAATGAAAGTTTGATTCTAGCTAGTCTATCTACTATTTCTATGAGTCATATGCAAGACGTCATTTTAGAAAAGACTTTTTCACTATTCAATAAATAGATATCAATAGTAGATAGAACAGTGAAAGTTTGATTCTAGCTAGTCTATCTACTATTTCTATGAGTCCATTTTAGAAAAGACTTTTTCACTATTCAATAAATAGATATCAATAGTAGATAGAACAGTGAAAGTTTGATTCTAGCTAGTCTATCTACTATTTCTATGAGTCATATGCAAGACGTCATTTTAGAAAAGACTTTTTCACTATCAATAAATAGATATCAATAGTAGATAGAACAGTGAAAGTTTGATTCTAGCTAGTCTATCTACTATTTCTATGAGTCATATGCAAGACGTCATTTTAGAAAAGACTTTTTCACTATTCAATAAATAGATATCAATAGTAGATAGAACAGTGAAAGTTTGATTCTAGCTAGTCTATCTACTATTTCTATGAGTCATTTTAGAAAAGACTTTTTCACTATTCAATAAATAGATATCAATAGTAGATAGAACAGTGAAAGTTTGATTCTAGCTAGTCTATCTACTATTTCTATGAGTCATATGCAAGACGTCATTTTAGAAAAGACTTTTTCACTATTCAATAAATAGATATCAATAGTAGATAGAACAGTGAAAGTGAAAGACTTTTTCACTATTCAATAAATAGATATCAATAGTAGATAGAACAGTGAAAGTTTGATTCTAGCTAGTCTATCTACTATTCTATGAGTCATATGCAAGACGTCATTTTAGAAAAGACTTTTTCACTATTCAATAAATAGATATCAATAGTAGATAGAACAGTGAAAGTTTGATTCTAGCTAGTCTATCTACTATTTCTATGAGTCATATGCAAGACGTCATTTTAGAAAAGACTTTTCACTATTCAATAAATAGATATCAATAGTAGATAGAACAGTGAAAGTTTGATTCTAGCTAGTCTATCTACTATTTCTATGAGTCATATGCAAGACGTCATTTTAGAAAAGACTTTTTCACTATTCAATAAATAGATATCAATAGTAGATAGAACATAGTTTGATTCTAGCTAGTCTATCTACTATTTCTATGAGTCATATGCAAGACGTCATTTTAGAAAAGACTTTTTCACTATTCAATAAATAGATATCAATAGTAGATAGAACAGTGAAAGTTTGATTCTAGCTAGTCTATCTACTATTTCTATGAGTCATTTTAGAAAAGACTTTTTCACTATTCAATAAATAGATATCAATAGTAGATAGAACAGTGAAAGTTTGATTCTAGCTAGTCTATCTACTATTTCTATGAGTCATATGCAAGACATCATTTTAGAAAAGACTTTTTCACTATTCAATAAATAGATATCAATAGTAGATAGAACAGTGAAAGTTTGATTCTAGCTAGTCTATCTACTATTTCTATGAGTCATTTTAGAAAAGACTTTTTCACTATTCAATAAATAGATATCAATAGTAGATAGAACAGTGAAAGTTTGATTCTAGCTAGTCTATCTACTATTTCTATGAGTCATATGCAAGACGTCATTTTAGAAAAGACTTTTTCACTATTCAATAAATAGATATCAATAGTAGATAGAACATAGTTTGATTCTAGCTAGTCTATCTACTATTTCTATGAGTCATATGCAAGACGTCATTTTAGAAAAGACTTTTCACTATTCAATAAATAGATATCAATAGTAGATAGAAACAGTGAAAGTTTGATTCTAGCTAGTCTATCTACTATTCTATGAGTCATATGCAAGACGTCATTTTAGAAAAGACTTTTTCACTATTCAATAAATAGATATCAATAGTAGATAGAACAGTGAAAGTTTGATTCTAGCTAGTCTATCTACTATTTCTATGAGTCATATGCAAGACGTCATTTTAGAAAAGACTTTTTCACTATTCAATAAATAGATATCAATAGTAGATAGAACAGTGAAAGTTTGATTCTAGCTAGTCTATCTACTATTTCTATGAGTCATATGCAAGACGTCATTTTAGAAAAGACTTTTTCACTATTCAATAAATAGATATCAATAGTAGATAGAACAGTGAAAGTTTGATTCTAGCTAGTCTATCTACTATTTCTATGAGTCATTTTAGAAAAGACTTTTTCACTATTCAATAAATAGATATCAATAGTAGATAGAACAGTGAAAGTTTGATTCTAGCTATCTATCTACTATTTTATTATATAACTTTTCTATGAGTGAAAGGTTTGATTCTAGCTAGTCTATCTACTATTTCTATGAGTCATTTTAGAAAAGACTTTTTCACTATTCAATAAATAGATATCAATAGTAGATAGAACAGTGAAAGTTTGATTCTAGCTAGTCTATCTACTATTTCTATGAGTCATATGCAAGACGTCATTTTAGAAAAGACTTTTTCCACTATTCAATAAATAGATATCAATAGTAGATAGAACAGTGAAAGTTTGATTCTAGCTAGTCTATCTACTAGACTTTTTCACTATTCAATAAATAGATATCAATAGTAGATAGAACAGTGAAAGTTTGATTCTAGCTAGTCTATCTACTATTTCTATGAGTCATATGCAAGACGTCATTTTAGAAAAGACTTTTTCACTATTCAATAAATAGATATCAATAGTAGATAGAACAGTGAAAGTTTGATTCTAGCTAGTCTATCTACTATTTCTATGAGTCATATGCAAGACGTCATTTTAGAAAAGACTTTTCACTAGTTCAATAAATAGATATCAATAGTAGATAGAACAGTGAAAGTTTGATTCTAGCTAGTCTATCTACTATTTCTATGAGTCATATGCAAGACGTCATTTTAGAAAAGACTTTTTCACTATTCAATAATAGATATCAATAGTAATAGAACAGTGAAAGTTTGATTCTAGCTAGTCTATCTACTATTTCTATGAGTCATATGCAAGACGTCATTTTAGAAAAGACTTTTTCATTCAATAAATAGATATCAATAGTAATAGAACAGTGAAATTTGATTCTAGCTAGTCTATCTACTATTTCTATGAGTCATATGCAAGACTCATTTTAGAAAGACTTTTTCACTATTCAATAAATAGATATCAATAGTAGATAGAACAGTGAAAGTTTGATTCTAGCTAGTCTATCTACTATTTCTATGAGTCATATGCAAGACGTCATTTTAGAAAAGACTTTTTCACTATTCAATAAATAGATATCAATAGTAGATAGAACAGTGAAAGTTTGATTCTAGCTAGTCTATCTACTATTTCTATGAGTCATATGCAAGACGTCATTTTAGAAAAGACTTTTCACTATTCAATAAATAATATCAATAGTAGATAGAACAGTGAAAGTTTGATTCTAGCTAGTCTATCTACTATTTCTATGAGTCATATGCAAGACGTCATTTTAGAAAAGACTTTTTCACTATTCAATAAATAGATATCAATAGTAGATAGAACAGTGAAAGTTTGATTCTAGCTAGTCTATCTACTATTTCTATGATCATATGCAAGACGTCATTTTAGAAAAGACTTTTTCACTATTCAATAAATAGATATCAATAGTAGATAGAACAGTGAAAGTTTGATTCTAGCTAGTCTATCTACTATTTCTATGAGTCATATGCAAGACGTCATTTTAGAAAAGACTTTTTTCACTATTCAATAAATAGATATCAATAGTAGATAGAACAGTGAAAGTTTGATTCTAGCTAGTCTATCTACTATTTCTATGAGTCATATGCAAGACGTCATTTTAGAAAAGACTTTTTCACTATTCAATAAATAGATATCAATAGTAGAGTAGAACAGTGAAAGTTTGATTCTAGCTAGTCTATCTAGCTATTTCTATGAGTCATATGCAAGACGTCATTTTAGAAAAGACTTTTTCACTATTCAATAAATAGATATCAATAGTAGATAGAACAGTGAAAGTTTGATTCTAGCTAGTCTATCTACTATTTCTATGAGTCATATGCAAGACGTCATTTTAGAAAAGACTTTTTCACTATTCAATAAATAGATATCAATAGTAGATAGAAGAGTGAAAGTTTGATTCTAGCTAGTCTATCTACTATTTCTATGAGTCATATGCAAGACGTCATTTTAGAAAAGACTTTTTCACTATTCAATAAATAGATATCAATAGTAGATAGAACAGTGAAAGTTTGATTCTAGCTATCTATCTACTATTTCTATGAGTCATATGCAAGACGTCATTTTAGAAAAGACTTTTTCACTATTCAATAAATAGATATCAATAGTAGATAGAACAGTGAAAGTTTGATTCTAGCTAGTCTATCTACTATTCTATGAGTCATATGCAAGACGTCATTTTAGAAAAGACTTTTCACTATTCAATAAATAGATATCAATAGTAGATAGAACAGTGAAAGTTTGATTCTAGCTAGTCTATCTACTATTTCTATGAGTCATATGCAAGACGTCATTTTAGAAAAGACTTTTCACTATTCAATAAATAGATATCAATAGTAGATAGAACAGTGAAAGTTTGATTCTAGCTAGTCTATCTACTATTTCTATGAGTCATATGCAAGACGTCATTTAGAAAAGACTTTTTCACTATTCAATAAATAGATATCAATAGTAGATAGAACGAGTGAAAGTTTGATTCTAGCTAGTCTATCTACTATTTCTATGAGTCATATGCAAGACGTCATTTAGAAAAGGACTTTTTCACTATTCAATAAATAGATATCAATAGTAGATAGAACATGGAAAGTTTGATTCTAGCTAGTCTATCTACTATTTCTATGAGTCATATGCAAGACGTCATTTAGAAAAGACTTTTCACTATTCAATAAATAGATATCAATAGTAGATAGAACAGTGAAAGTTTGATTCTAGCTAGTCTATCTACTATTTCTATGAGTCATATGCAAGACGTCATTTTAGAAAAGACTTTTTCACTATTCAATAAATAGATATCAATAGTAGATAGAACATGAAAGTTTGATTCTAGCTAGTCTATCTACTCTTTCTATGAGTCATAAA